>NC_022012.1:21043148-21075184 GCF_000317375.1 Microtus ochrogaster
TGAATCCCATCCACCGTGGTGGTGGGAGTATCCCATGAGTCCTGACACACAGGCGGGTCTCTGCATCCACCCTGGCTTCTCTTTCTACCCCATGCCGGGCTCAGTTCTACCATCCGTCTCCTCCTTTGACAGCAAACCTAACTTTTGACTTGTTAATCCATTTGTGCTGATGTTTACACAAAATGGGCTTTTCGTGTCCACTTCCTTTGTCATGTTTCTTTATAAATTTTCTTCTACCGGCAAATAAAATTTTGGGAAAAACAAAGCAAGAAGATGTTCAGACTACTTGATATTGCTAGTATAACTCTGAGAATATTTTCAAGAAATCAAATAAAATAGAAACTGCAGACAATGACAGAAGATATCATATATGGTTTCTGCTTTGAGAGTATAAATCCAGCAACGATATTTTCTTCTATTTTTCTAGTGGTCATGTCACACTATTGATTTTTTGTATCCACATAAAACTTTTGCTTCTTGGAGGCTGTGTCAGTCTTTTAGCCTTTCCATTCCACCTTTAGCATCTGATTTAAAGTCCCTGTTGATTACCTGATCTATACTTGGTCCTCCTAAGATATTTTCAACTCCACTGAACTGAATCAAAGGGCACAGAGAGTTGCCCAAGTTCCTGCGGTAAAACAAGTTGGGGGGCTGAGCTCAGGCTGTAGAGAGAAGATCCATTTTTTAAAAACTACTACAAATTCTAGTGTAGTGTGAACAGACCCCAAGTTAGGTTACAGACTGGGGGGAGAGGACTTGAGAGAGGATTCCCCAAGAAATGAATTGGCATGATGCCAAGTAATATCGTGGAGGCTTATAGAGAAGTGCTGGTTAGACCTCACAGGCTCTATGGACTGTAGCTGAGTTAGGCTGGCTGCCCAGGAACACCAGGTTGTGTTAGCCCAGGAGTTAATTTAACATCATGTGGTAACTCATGCCTATAATACAAGGCCAGCCAAGGTTCATAGTAAGACTCTGTGCCTCAAAGTCTTTTCTTGTTGCTCTAACAAATGCAACTTTATAAAGAAAGGATTTGTTTTGGCATTTGTTAGGATGGAGATGTCCAAGTGTCAGGAACTGGAAGTTGCTGCCACGATGTATCCACAGTCAAGAATCAGAGTGTAATGAGTGCATGCTAGTGCTCAGACTCATTTCTCCCAGTATGCAGTTCAGAACCTTGTGCCCAGAGAATGCTGGGCTCCACAGTTAAGATGGGTCTTCCCACATCAAGTAGCAGCAGCATCAAGAAAATCCTCCTAAGGCATGCCGAGAGAATCATCTCCCAAGTGACTGTAGAATGTCTTAAGCTGATAATTAACACTATTGTATCTTGTATATAATATGTATTACCTGGCCTGTCTGAGGGACTGCAGGACTAGGAATCCACATCCGGCTCCTTGTCCAGAACGTTTCCTAGGTTTCTCAGGCCCTGTGTTTGGACATTCAAGCCTCTGCATTGGATGCCATACGTCATGAGTCTTTTTCTGTCTCACCAGCCAGCTCCGAAATGATGACATGTAAATTTCTTATTAATTATGAAAGCTCAGCCTATAGCTTAGGCTTATTCCTAACTAGTTCTTACAACTGAAATTAATCATTTCTATCAACCTACGTTCTATCACATGGCATTACTTCTCTTCCATCTTTCACCTCCTGTATTCTCTCCATGTCCCTGGCTGCTCCTGTGTGCCTAGATTTTCTCCTCCTTCTCCTTACTCTCCCTGGAAATCCCACCTAGACCTCCCACGTAGCTATTGGCTCTTCAGATTTTTATTACACCAATCACAGGAAATCCATCTTCACACAATGTACAAAAGTCCCACCACAGAGTCAGTGCTAGTATCACCCCACCCCCTTTACAAAGTCGGACAACTAAGAGATGTAGAGAAGTGACTACGGCTAATCAAACTTCAAAAACATCACACAGTTTACAAATTTAGGGAACACTTCTGCTGATCCAGTACAGACTTTAAAAATAACGAAATGCAAAAACCAAAAAAAAAAATAACAAAATGCTTATATCATGATAAATAGAAACAGACAAGGTTTTACATAGGATGATTGCCCAAATAGAAAATTTAAAAGTATGAATCCAGGGATGGGAGAGACAACAGGAACCTGCCCAGTGCCACTGAACCTGGGGCCCCCTACCCTGGGCTGGGAGGAGACAACACGGGTGGCCATGCTGTATTACTGTGAGCAAATCCAGGGTGGGGGTATCAAGGAGTGAGAGACAGAATCATTCACGTCCTGTGGAGAGAAGCAGATCTGAAGAGGTGACAGCAGCGAGGAGTGTGCTGATGTGGGTGACCTGCTTGCCACCGGGGGCCATGGGGATATCCAAGCTTGGGCTTCTTCCAAGGGCCATTGCCAGTGGCCCAGCTGCATTCATGATCTGTGCTGATGTGTGTGTCCTGTTAGTACTAAAGCAGGAGAGGATAGGGCTTCACAGAATTGGCCTATCCCTCACTGGCTGCAGCACTAGAGAGAACTGGCCTTGCCCCTCACTGGGGAACTCAGGAGAACAAACCCTGCACCTCACCTGGGCAGCACGACAGAGCTGACGCTGCCGACCATGGTGTGAGAGTGTGAGAACTGGTTCTGCCCCTTTTGTCTGCCAGGTTGTGGCATGGGTGAAGGAAAGATGCCCTCCTCTCCTTGCCTCCTCCCACCTATGGCAGCAGGGAGAACTGACCCAGTCCCTCACCAGTTGTAAAACTAGGGAGAGCAGGCCCTGCCCCTCACCCAGGCAGCGTAGTTGATCTGACCCTGTTGACGGGCATGCGTGAGCTGGTCCAGAGAATGTGAACATGGGAGATCGGGCGCCACCCCTCATCTTCCATATGGCAGTGAAGGAGCAATGCATTCCACCCTCACACCCTATCCCTGTCCCTCACCACCCATGGCAGCAGGAGAGCGACCCCTGGATCATAAGCATGGAGGAGACTGTCCTGCAATTCAATGGCTGCAGCACTTGGAAGAACAGTCCCAGCATGCCTTGCCTGGGTAGCACTGTGGAGCTGATCCTATCATCGGCAGGGATGAGAGTGGGGTAGCTGGCCCCGCCCCCTCATCTACAGTGTGGTGGAGAGGGGAAAATGTCCTCCCCTGTCCCTTGCTCCTAGCCACCTATGGCAGGCCAGAGAACTGACCCTACCCTTCACCAACTGCAGTACTCAAGAGAGTGGGCCCTCACATTACCTGGGCAGCACAGCAGAACTGACCCTGTCACTGGGGACACTCATGAGCTGGCAGCTAGCATGAGAGATCTAGCTTCACCTCTCAACTGCCCATGGTGGTGTGAGTGAGGGGGAGATGCCCCCCACTGCCCCTCACGGCCTGTGGTGAGTGGGAGAAGTGGTCCTAAGGATGTGAGAGCTGGAGAGGTGGTTCTGCTTCTCACCAGCTGCAGCCCTCAAGAGAGTGGCCTCGCACCTTGACAACACGGTGGGGCTGGCCCTGGTGGCACAGGTGCAGGTGAGCTGGCCCTGACTGCGTGAGAGGAGGAGAACCGACCCCACCCTGTTGGAACACATTTCTGGCTGGTTATAGCTCACAGTCTGCGTGGGTGGGCAGCTTATCTCAATAGCTGGGTAGCGGGGAGCTCCTTCCCCCAGTAAAGCTTCCTGCTCTGGGCCTGTCCTTATCTGGAAGATGTCCCCAGGCCTGGAGGACTGACCTTATCTAGAAGCAGTCTCTAAACCAGACACCTCATTCCTCTTTACCTTGACCCTTGGCATAGATCTCTGCTAAGAAGAATTGTACTAGGAGCTCTGCTTTAGGACCCTACTGCCTCCTACTAAGCCTCGTGATAGGATTAGGGTTGTCCCCAGGCTGTCCAATCCTATATATTCCTTATACTCTGGAACAGGGTTGAGCTGATTGACCGAAGTCTGTCTCTGGGAGCCTCCCTCTGTGCTCATGGGCCATGTGTGGAGCTTTCTGCCTCCCCTTCTTCCTCTTTCCCCTCTCAATCTGGTGACCAGCAGGTGGGGAGGGAAAGAAGACCCCCACGGCGCCCTTTTCTGTTTACTGAATAGGGTAAGCTAGCCTGGGTGGTGTTGGAGAGCCCACCCAGGTGTTGAGGATGAGGGAGAGTCTGCTGTGGGATGACCAACCCAGCAGCAATCCAGACACAGAACCAGGGCTATGAGTTGACCCATCCTAACATCCACCCCGTCTATGATCTGCTGGAGCACAGTCCCAACGTTGCAGGATCTCCATGACACAGGACAACAGGATATCCAAGAGGACCCTGTGAGGGCCCAATGTCAATAGTACAGCAGAAACCAGAGGCCTCGAACCAAACCAGTGTTATTCATTGCAATGAACACTTGCACATAAAGAAGTATGGACTAAAGGGTGTACTGTGGGACTCACTGTCACATCACAGCTTCCACGATGAGATTTGACTTTTCTCTCTTATTTTTATTTTGTTTTATATTTTGGGGGAGGTTTCAGGGGCAAAGGTCAGATTTTTAAAGGGATGGGGAAATGAGTGGAATTGATATGTATGATGTGAAATCCACAAAGAGTCAATAAAAAGTCATCAAAAAGTGAATTCTGCAAAATTTGAAGACTATTTAGATAAAGCTGAGACGCATAGCTCTCTATATTTCTAGTCTCAGACACATTAGAAATTGCATGACTAAAACCACCTTAAAATAGCAATTGTTTATAGAGTTGCTGTGTGAAAGGCTTTAAACAAACCGAGAGATTTGTGTAAACCTTGGCTTTATTAAAACTGTTTCCTGATAGTCAAAGCCTGAGCAAATCACCAGGAAATAAAAGAAATTATCTTAACAAAATATAAATTCCTTTCCTCTAAACCCACTCTTTTCTCTTATATCACTAAGAACAGAACAATATTTTGATAAAAATTTGTTGCCTTAATATAGACAATTAGGTTCTATCCTAGTGTATTAAATCCTCTAGATGAATTTATATTTTAAAATACTTTTTACAAAAATGTCTCTTAACTTAGCAAAATTGTTAATAAAATAAGTTTTATGCCTTTTAATATTTTTCTCCATAAATTTCTTTTAAATTCCTTCATATTTTCTGCACATAGATTTCAAATGCTAGTTAGAATTTTAATGCTAAAGGATCTTATCCTTTGTTAAAAAATCAGGAATAAATCTATATATTGATAGTTTATGAAAAGTTATTAATAATATTACATGTATTCTAAAAGAGATCTGTTCCAAATTATTTCTATGACAGGAGGGAACAGTTTACATTAACACATCTACATAGCTGGTTTGTTGTTTCCATCACATACAGAGGTGCTCTCCCACCCAGTCAGCATTCAGGTAGAATGCTTAGGAACTCCAGGCTTCAGCATTTGCAGGTCCTATGGCTGCCCATGCACCATCAGCATTTAAGCAAACCGCCCCCTGGGCCCTTATGCCCTATGTAATCTACGCAGCATGGTCACATAATCTACGCGTGTTGTAGCTACACTGAGCTCCTATACACACGTTAGAAATGGAACATGCCCGACCCACCCTCTCTCTCCCCACATTGATTGCAGACAGGCCTGTACACTACCCTCTTTTCCCTCCTCTTGTTCTGTCAATAAAATTGTTGAAGTTGAAGTTTCATTGTATATTTTGTGCTCTGTTCTCACGCCCGGTAATATCACTGGTGCTGAGACTTGACAGGCTTTCTTGCCTGCCACTCTCCCCACCACCCGCCCGGGCCGGGCCCCTGAACTGGGTTCATCCACAACTGCCCATATTCCACCTGCCAGGTGGCTGGATTGCTGTGCACAACACCGGCTACTTCAGTTGGTGAGTTTTCCCCTCCCAGTTGGTGTAAACGTTTTCTAGAACCCTTAGGAGTTGATCAGTTAGGAGCTGATCATCCAGCACCCTTCTGCTGCTCCTGGGAATGGGGGTACACTCAGCCATGGCCTTCAAGGCTACAAATGGTCCCCTTTGCAGATAAACATTTCTGGTGATTCTCCACAGCTGAGGACTGAGGCCTCGTTCCTTGTCTCAGACTTTGTCCCTCATTTATGGTTGCTCAGACTGTTGTCGCTTGGGCTTCTCAGCTCCAGCCCCAGCTCCCTGCTCCAACAGAACTTGGAGAGACTTGAACCCGCTCACTTGATCCTTGCTTTATCTCAGGGACATGTATGATTAATAAAGCCATTGGATCTCATTTATCTTTCTCTACCTCAGCCATGGGAAATAAGCCATGGAATAATACAAGTCCGACCTCTCCTCTGGGATGTCTTTTAGAAACCCTCAAACCTCTAAGATTAATGCCCTATCTAAAGACTCGTGAGCTTATCTGCCTTTGCACTAAGAAATGGCCTAAATACCCCTTACATAACAACCTAAAGTGACAGCTCCTTAGACCCCAATATTTTACGGGAACTTTCTAACTTCTGCCAGGTAACAGGCAAATGGAAAGAGTTTCCATATTTCCAAGCCTTTCTTCTATCTCAGGTCTAAGGCCTCTGTCCTTGCCTCCTGTTCTTCCTCTCCCATGTTCCTGGCTATGCCATCTAAGCCAGAGGAACACTCTACTTCTGCTCTGGACCCTGCTAACGAAGCCACACCTTTCCAACTTCAGCAGACAGTTACTCCTACTTCTCCGGCCCTTCCCCTCTCTTCAGCAACTGTTCCTTCAGCCTCTCTCATTCCTTTCCTCTCGGGTATCGTAGCACTGCAAGCACCCAACTCTGGCACCCACTTTCACCCCTTCTCTCATGCGCTCTCATGCTGCTAAGGAACCCCACCCATATGGCCACATTTTTCCTTTTCGAGAGGTAGCCAGAGTGGACACTGGTCAAGGTACATGTCCCTTTGTCACTATCAGAACTCTCTTAGGTAGAATAAAAATTAGGCTCCTACATGACTAATTCTAACTCTTTCATAAAAAATTGCAATATTACCCAATCTTATAGTCTCACTTTTCATAATAAACATATGACCCTAACTTATAATCTACTTCCTGAGGTATGTGGGCAAGTTTGGGAGCAGGCTAGAATACATGCAGACAAAATTCACTAGACTAATGCAGCCCATCCCCCCAGGGCAGAGGTAGTCCCGGATCAATACCCATGCTGGGATTACAACACCGCAGGTGACATTCTAGGTAGAGATCAGTTTACAGCTTGTCTCCTGGCAGGTCTCCATAAGGTTGTCCTAAAGCCAGTGAATTATGTTAAACTCCGGGGTATCGTTCAAGACAAACAGGAAAATCTATCTCAGTTCTTAGCATACCTCACAAAGACTCTTGCAGTCCACTAACCTAGATTCCGAGAGCCCAGAGAGCAAACAGCTCCTTATGACCCATTTATTTTCCCAGAGCTTCCCTGACCTTAGGGCTAAGCTTAAGCGTCTGGAGAGCCCTCAAAGACCCGACAGGCATAAGTCTTAGCGTTGACTTCTAAGGTGTACCATGGAAGAGATGATAAAGCCCAAAAACAAACATACCAAATTCTGGACAAGGCCATTCAGAGACTGCCTGTGCTCCCTAGCCCCCCAACCCCCGGGGCTCAGAGACCACCAGGCCCCTGTTTTAAATGTGGAGACAATGGGCATTGGGCCCCGGTGTGTCCTAATCCAAACCTCAGTCCTCCCAGAATGTGTCCAAAGTGTCATCGGGAGCACGGCATTGGGCGATGAGTTGTCCCCATGCACCTCGTGGCATAGAGACATCAGACACATACCACCCTCCGACCGACCTTCCAGGCCTGGATGTGGAAAATTGGGGATGCCTGTGCTCCTCTGACATGAATACCATCTCTACCAGGGAGCCACAGGTAGACATCACGGTCTCAGAGCAGTCCATCTCCTTTCTCTTGGACACCGGAGCCACATAATCAGTACTGATGGAGTTTTGGGGACACATCTCTCCTCGTCAGGGGGACAGCCTTACCTACCTCATCAGACCCCACCACTCAGTTGTGGTTTTAGGGGTATTCCTCTCACTCATTCATTTTTGGTCATGCCAGCCTGCCCCGTACCTCTTATGGGAAGAGATTTTTTTTTTAGGCTAAAGTGGAGCTTCTATTTTGTTTGCTCCCCCAATTTGCTTGACCTCAGGCTCACCAGCATCTCCTCTCCTCCTCCTCCTAGCCTCCCCCCTACCAGCTCCAATGAGCCATTTCCTTTGCCAGCCTCTCAGGTGGACCCCCAAGTCCAGGATACTCAAAACCCTTCTGTTGCTAGACACCTTTCCCCCACTGTCATTCAGTGACAGGACCCTACCAGGTACATTATTCAAGCTCGGTACCCACTCTCGCTCCAGAGTCTTAGGAGACTTAAGCCTATCATCTCCTACCTCCTAAGAAAAGAGCTATTTCATCCCACCTCTTCTCCTTTCAACACCCCTATACTTGCAGTTAAGAAATCTAATGAAATCTACAGCCTCGTTCAAGACCTTCTGCTCATTAATTCTGTAGTGGTCCCTCTCTATCCTGTAGTGCCTAACCCGTACACACTTCTTTCCACTACCCCTCCAGGAACCTCCCACTTCTCAGTTCTGGATCTCAAAGATACCTTTTCTCTATCCCTCTCTGCTCTCAGTCTCAAAATATCTTTGCCTTCACCTGGACTGACCCTGACATTCACTTCTTCACACAGCTCACCTGGACTGTCCTACCCCAGGGATTCTGGGACAGCCCACATATATTTGGCCAAACTCTAGCTTCTGATCTACTCTCATTGTCTCTCCTCAAATCTAAACTCACACAGTATGTAGATGATATTTTACTTTGCAGTTCATCTTTAAAAATTAGCCAAACGAATACCTCCGCTCTTTTAAATTTCCTGTACAAAAAGGGCTATAGAGTCTCACCTTCCAAGATCCAACTGTCTGCCTCTCAGGCCATTTACTTGGGATTAACTATTACCCCAACCTAAAAAGCTATTACCTTAGACAGATAAAAACTAACCGAGTCTCTTGCAGTCCCTTCTACTAAAGAGGAGATTTTATCATTCCTAGTGATATCTGGCTTCCTGCGATCCAGGATCCCCCTTTCTCTCCTTGCTCACCCCTATATGAGGCAGCTCTCAGCTCTCTGCAGGAGCTGCTTCCCTGTCCCGTTACTCAGCCCATTCCGAGCTTCCAACAGGCTCTTCTCCAGGCTCCAGCTTTCATCTCCCAGATCCAACTCCTCCTTTCTCCCTCTATGTAACAGAGAAGGAGGGATACGCCCTTGGGGTTCTAGGACACCAGCTGGGCCCTTCCTTTGCACCTATAACACACATGTCAAAGAAACTAGATCTGACCACTCAGGGATGGGCACCCTGCATACAAGCTTCAGCAGCTTATTCACGGATCAAAGAACCTAATCTTTGGGTCACCTGTCACTCACTATCTTCTCACATCACAACCTGTTCCATCTCCTAGCGTAGAAGGGTTTACAAACTCTACCACCTTCCAAGATTTTTCTCTCCAAGTGGCACTAGTGGAAGATGCCACACTTATTTTCCAATCTTACCCACTCCTCAATATCTCAAATCCTCTTCCTCAACCTAATGCTGACTATACTCCATCTCATTCATGCATGGAAACTTTAGAGGAACTACTGCCCTACCCCTCACACATACAGGCATTGCCTCAGGCCACCTATACCTGGTACACAGATGGCAGCTCCTTTTTACAGGAGGGGACTTGTAAAGCAGGCTATGCCATAGTGTCAAATACTAGGGTGGTGGAGGCACAGGCACTCCCAACCCACACTATTAACCAATAGACTGAATTGATAGCTCTCATCTGTGCCTTCCAGTTGGCACAGGGACAATCCCTAATTGTTTACACATACTTCAAATATGCCTTTCATATCCTCCTGTCCCACATTGCTATCTGGAAAGAGCATGGGCTGCTTACAACAAAAAGAGGATCTATAACTAACTCAGACCACAGTATAGCCATGCTGAAGGCCTCCTATCTACCCAAAGCTATAGGAATTATTCACTGCTGGTCTCATCAGACAGCTTCATTATCTCTAAGGAAAAAAAAACAAGCTGACCAGGTAGCCAGGACAGCAGCCCTCCAAAGCCCAGACTCACCTCATCCACCTCAGAGAGTCCATACAGAACAACCCGCTGGGCGGTGGTGGCGCACGCCTTTAATCCCAGCACTCGGGAGGCAGAGGCAGGCGGATCTTTGTGAGTTCGAGACCAGCCTGGTCTACAAGAGGTAGTTCCAGGACAGGCTCCAAAACCACAGAGAAACCCTGTCTCGAAAAACCAAAAAAAAAAAAAAACAAAAACAAAAAACCATACAGAACAACCCACATCCTCAGTCACCCCCTGACACCCATCAAATTCTGTCCGACCTATCTAAGGCTTTCAACATTCCCCTGGCATTTTCATATCCCATACCATCCTCAGTCTTCAGGGAAGGTAGAGCAACCTAACCACTCCTGAAAAAAAACATTCTTGTTAAAACAGCAACTTCACCTTGACTGGGTAAAGCTTTTGCCTCTGGCTCTTTTCAGGGTCCAGGCCGATGATCCATTTCCATCTCTCCCTTTGAACTCATGGATGGGTGGCCGGTTCTGACTCCCAGTCTCTCATCTGAACCCTCACCCCTCCCTGACCACCTGCTTACCCCATTATAGTATCACCTCTGTTCCCTCCTATGGAACTTTATTGACCACTCCCTACCTCAACCATGTGCCAACCCCTGCCCATCTCCAATCAGTATCGGGGATCAGGTCCGTCTCTCTCCTCCAGACTAACTCCCCTCACCCCTTTCCCCTAAGTGTCAGGGCCCCTTTAAGTTAATTCTTGTAACTCCCACAGTTGCTGCGCTGGAGGGCTCCCTCATTGTATACCTGTCTCAAACCCTTTACTCCCCCACCTCACGATAATCTCTCCTCATACACAGTGACTCAAACAGGGCCCTGTTCCCTTAGGTTCCAGAGGACACTGAGATCAACTCCTGTTCCAAAAAGATGAAGTCTCACTCCAAAACCGTACTCAACTCTCCTGCATCAGGAACCCTATATATTTTCCTTCCTGATCCCCCTGCCTCTTTTCCTGTCTGCTTTACCAGTCTCTCTATCCAATATGTCTCTGATGACATATTCAAATATCTAATTGACCACTCACCTGTTTTTACAGGGATCACATTAGCCACAGAGCTGGAGGTGCAAAGACTATCAGAGATGCCCAGGTGGTAAGAAACTCCAGAAACAGTCACACCCGCAGACTCAAAAGAGAGAGTCACAAAACAAATGTTAATATAACAAGTTTATTATTGACTACCCTTAGCAATCAGTAACTGGTATCTCCTGAAGGTTAAGGTGATACCATGGTGTTTAAAGAAAAAAAGAAAAACAGGTGCCTTAAAATTTGTTTCAGGTGAAAATTAAAAGGTTTGATATTCTCTCTCTCTCTCTCTCTCTCTCTCTCTCTCTCTCTCTCTCTCTCTCTCTCTCTCCCCCCCCTCTCTCTTGCTATGTGACTGTCCAGGACCTTAACACTAACCAAGAAAATTTTTGATAAGCTATTAACCCAAATCTACCAAAAATACTAAACACTATTCTTAAGCTCAGGATTTTAAACTCCCTTTGGTTGCTTCTTAATATGTCTAAAACATCTGTTTTACAAACTTAAAAATTCTTATAAGCTCTAGGAATCCGAATTGGACCCACCCTGATCAGATCAGATTCACCCGAAATAAGTATTATTCAACTTTTCTTTGGTCTTGGGGCTCCCTTCCCACATCTTGTGACCTGGGAAACACCTCCACCCATCTTGAGACCCTCCTCCCTCAATTTCCAGAATCTAAAGAAAGTCCTCTAAACTTCATCTTCTGCCTTGCCAACATCTTCTCAGGTCCAGGCTGTCAGCCAGACATTTCCACAAAACAACGGGAAGGAAACAGCCGCCTCAGGACAAGCCCCCAGATATGACTGACACCTACCAAGTCATCTTTTTTTCACATATATATATGTATATATATTAGATTAAAAAAAACAATCCAAATTTCCACTCTTTCCCCTGCTTCCATTCCCTCCAAATACCCTCCCACCCTGCCCCCATCTAATCCTAAGAGAGGGTAAGGAACATTGCTTTGTGGAAGGTCCAAAGCCCTCCCTACTATATCTAGGCTGCACAAGATATACATCCAAAGAGAATAGGATACCAAAAAGCCAGTGCATGCAGTAGAGATAAATTCTGGTGCCACTGCCAGTGGCCCTTCAGTCTGCCCAGCCATATAATGTCAACCACATTCAGAGGAACTAGTTTGGTCCTATGCTTGTTCCTTCCCAGCCCAGCTGGAGTTGGTGAGCTCTCATTAGCTCAGGTAGACTGTTTCAGTGGATGAACCTATAATGGTCTTGACCTCTTTGCTCATATTCTCATTCCTTCCACTCTTCAACTGGACCTTGGGAGCACAATCCAGTGCTCCAATGTGGGTCTCTGCCTCTGTTTTCTTCTGTTGTTGGACAAAGGTTCTATGGTAATATTTAAGATAATCGTCAGTCTTACTACAGGGCAAGTCAAAATGGAGCCCCCCTCTCCTCTATTGCTTAGGATCTTAGGCAGGGTCATCCTTGTGGATTCCTGAGAATTTCTCTAAAGCAAGGTTTCTGCTAACCCTATAATGGCTCCCTCAATCAAGATATATCATTCCTTGCTCTCATCTCTGTCCTTCCTCCATCTCGACTATCCCATTCCCTCAAGTTCTCCTCAACTCTTCCCTTCCCCCCTCCTCTTTCCCTTCTACCCTCCTTTCTCCCCCTGCCCTCATGCTCCCAATTTTGTCAAAGGATCTTATCTGTTTCCAATTTCCAGGTGGGTCTATATATGTTTTTTCTTTGGGTTCACCTTATTATTTAGCTTCTCCAGGATCATGAACTATAGCTTTGTTTATGGCTAATATCCATTTATGAGTGAGTACATACCATATTCATCTTTTTGGATCTGGGTTACCTCACTCAGGATAGTGTTTTCTAATTTCATCCATTTGCATGCAAAATTCAAGATGTCATTGGTTTTTACCACTGAGTAGTACTCTAATGTGTAGATGTGCCACACTTTCTTTGTCCATTCTTCAGTTGAGGGGCGTCTAGGTTGTTTCCAGGTTCTGGCTATTACAAATAATGCTGCTATGGACACAGTTGAACAAATGCTTTTGTAGTATGGTTGAATATCTTTTGGGTATATTTCCAAGAGTGGTATTGTTGGATCCTGAGGTAGGTTGATTCCCAGTTTTCTGAGAAACCACCACACTGATTTCCAAAGTGGTTGCACTCGCACCAGCAATGGAGGAGTGTTCCCCTTACACCACATCCTCTCCAGCATGAACTATCATTAGTGTATTTGATCTTAGTTATTCTGACAAGTATAAGATGGTATCTCAGAGTTGTTTTGATTTGCATTTCCCTGATAGCTAAGGAAGTTGAACATATCCTTAAGTATCTTTTGACCTTTGAAATTCTTCTGTTGAGAATTTTCTGTTTAGTTCAGTACACCATTTTTAATTGAATTATTTAGAACTTTAATGTCTAATTCTTGAGGTCTTTAGATATTTTGGAGATCAGTCATTTGCCTGATGTAGGGTTGGTGAAGATATTTTCCCATTCAGTAGGCTGCCTTTTTGTCTTATTGACTGTGTCCTTTGCTTTGAAGAAGCTTCTCAGTTTTAGGAGGTTCCATTTATTTATTGTTGCTCTCAGTATCTGTGCCACTTGGGTTATATTTAGGAAGTGGTCTCCTGTGCCCATGTATTGGAGACTACTTCCCACTTTCTCCTCTATCAGGTTCAGGGTAGTTGGATTTAAAATGAGTCTTTAATCCATTTGGACTTAAGTTTTGTGCATGATGATAGATATGGGTCTATTTTCATTCTTCTACATGTTGACATCCAGTTATGCCAGCACCATTTGTTGAAGATGCTTTCTTTTTTCCATTGTATAATTTTAGCTTCTTTGTCAAAAATCAGGTGTTCATAGGTGTGTGGATTAATATCTGGGTCTTCAATTCAATTCCATTGGTCAACATTTCTGTTTTTATGCCAATACCAAGTTGTTTTGATTACTGTAGCTCTGTAATAAAGCTTGATTTCAGGGATGATAATGCCTCCAGAAGATCCTTTATTGTATAGGATTGGTTTTGTTTTTTTTTTTTTTTTTGTCTTTCCATAGGAAGTTGATCATTGTTCTTTCAAAGTCTGTGAAGAATTTTGTTGGGATTTTGATGGGGATTACATTGAATCTATAGCTTGCTTTTGGTAGGATTGCCATTTTTACTATGTTGATCCTTCCTATCCAAGAGCATGGTAGATCTTTCCATTTTCTGGTATCTTCTTCAATTTCTTTCTTCAAAGATTTAAAGTTCTTGTCAAATAGGTCTTTCACTTCTTTGGTTAGTGTTACCCCAAGATATTTTATGTTATGTGTGGCTATTGTGAAAGGTGATGTTTCTCTGATTTCCTTCTCAGCTTCTTTATCCTTTGTGTATAGGAGGGCTACTGATTTTTTTGAGTTGATGTTGTATACTGCCACATCAATGAAGGTATTTATAAGCTGTAGGAGTTCTCTGGAAGAGTGTTTGGGGTCACTTATGTACACTATCATATCATCTGCAAATAACAAAAGTTTGACTTCTTTCCAATTTGAATCCCCTTGATCTCATTATGTTGTCTTTTTTATGGTTTTTCGAAACAGGGTTTCTCTGAAGCTTTGGAGCCTGCCCTGGAACTAGCTCTTGTACACCAGACTGGCCTCAAACTCACAGAGATCCACCTGCTTCAACCTCCCAAGTGCTGGGATTAAAGGTGTGCACCACCACCACCCAGCTTTTCCCTTGATCTCCTTATGTTGTCTTATTGCTGTTGCTAAAACTTCAAGAACTATGTTGAAGAGATATGGACAGCCTTGTCTTGTTCCTGATTTTAGTGGAATCGCTTTGAGTTTCTCTCCATTTAATTTGATATTAGCTGTCAGCTTGTTATATATTCTTTTTGTTCTAGAGCTTTCAGGTATGCTGTTAAGTCACTAATGTGAATTTTCTCCATTTTCTTTATGTGGGCACTTAGTGCCATGAACTTTCCTCTAAGCACGGCTTTCATAGTGTCCCATAGGTTTAGATATATTGTGCCTTCATTTTTATTGAATTAAAGGAAGATTTTTAATTTCTTTCTTTATTTCTTCCTCTACCCAGGGTTGGTTCAGTAGTTGACTGTTCAGCTTCCATGAGTTTGTAGGCTTTCAGGGAGTAGTATTGTTGTTGAATTCTAACTTTACTCCATAGTGATCTGATAAGACACAGGGGATTACTCCAATTTTTTTGAATCTGTGGATGTTTGCTTTGTTACCAAGTATGTGATCAATTTTAGAGAAGGTTCCATGAGGTGCTGAGAAGAAGGTATATTCTTTTGTGCTTGAGTGGAATGGTCTATAGATGTCTGTTAAGTCCATTTGATTCATGACATCTGTTAGTTCTCTTATTTCTTGGTTAAGTTTCTGTCTGATTGACCTGTCCATTGGTGAGAGAGGAGTGTTGAAGTCTCCTACTATTAGTGTGTGGGGTTTGATGTGCGATTTAAGTTTTAGTAATGTTTCTTTTATATGTTGGTGCTCTTGTATTAGGGACATAGATATTCAGAATTGAGACTACATCTTGATGAATTGTCCCTGTTATGAGTATAAAGTGTCCTTCTCCATCTCTTCTTACTGATTTTAGTTTGAAATCAATTTTGTTAGATGTTAGATAGGCACACCCATTTCTTTTTTAGGTCCTTTTGATTGGAAAACCTTTTCCCAACCCTTTATTCTGAGGTAGTGTCTGTCTTTGAGGTTGAGGTGTGTTTCTTGTAAACAGCATAAGGCTGGATCCTGGTTTTGTATCCATTCTCTTAGCCTGTTTCTTTTTATAGGTGAATTGAGTCCATTGATATTAAGTGATATTAATGATCAGTGGTTGTTAACTCTGGTTATTTTTTGGTAGCAGTGTTTGTGTGTTCCCTTTTTTGAGCTATGCTGGTGGGGAGTTATAAGATACCTGTGTTATTGTGGGAGTAGTTAGCTTCTTTGGGTTGAGGTTTTCCTTCTAGTACTTTCTGTAAGGTTGGGTTTGTGAATACGTATTATTTAAATCTGTTTTTGCCATGGAATATTTTGTTTTCTCCATTGATGGTGAATGAAAGCTTTGCTGGGTATAGTAGTCTGGGCTTGCATCCATGGTCTTTTAGTGTCTGCAGCACATTTATCTAGGACCTTCTGGCTTTTATGGTTTCCATTGAGAAGTCACTTGTAATTCTGATAGGTTCACTTTTATATGTTACTCAACCTTTGTCCTTTGCAGCTCTTAATATTCTTTTTTTTATTCTGTATGTTTTGCCCTCTGATTATTATATGGCAAGGGGATTTTTTTTTTATCTAGTCTATGTGGTGTTCTGTAAGCTTCTCGTACCTTCATAGGAATATTCTTTTTCAGGTTGGGAAAGTTTTTTTTTTCTATAATTTTCTTGAATATATTTTCTGTACCTTTGAGCTGGAGTTCTTCTCCTTCTTCTACCCCTATTACACTTAGGTTTTATCTTTTCATGGTGTCCCAGATTTCTTGAATTTTTTTTTTTGTTGTTGTTTTTTGAGACAGGGTTTCTCTGTAGCTTTGCAGCCTGTCCTGGAACTCCCTTTGTAGACCAGACTGGCCTCGAACTCACAGAGATCCGCCTGCCTCTGCCTCCCAAGTGCTGGGATTAAAGGCGTGCACCACCACCACCCAGCTTCTTGAATATTTTGTGTTAAGAATTTGTTGGATTTAATGTTTTCTTTGACCAATGAGTCTGTTTCCTCTATAGTATCTTCAGTGCCTGAGATTCTTTCTTCTCTTATATTCTGTTGTTTATACTTGTCTCTGTAGTTTCTGTTCATTTACCCAGCTTTTCCATATCCAGAATTCCTTCTGTTGTTTTTTTTATTATTATTATTATTTCAGTCTTCAAGTCTTGAACAGTTTCCCTCACCTGTTTGAATGCTTTTCTTGGTTTTCTTGGGTTTCTTTGAGGGATTTATTAATTTCTTCCCATTTTTTGTTTGTCTTCTCATTGATTTCTTTAAGGGAGTTTTTCATTTCCTCTTAAAAGTCTCCATCATTTTCCTAAAGTTATGTTTAAAGTCATTTTCTTCAACTTCTTCTGGGTTAGGATGATCAAGTCTTCCTGTTGTATAGCTGCTGGGTTCTGTGTTACCATGTTGCTTTTTAGGATGTTGGAGGAATTCTTGCTTTGGACCTGCTCATCTCTTCCTTAAAATGAGGCCAGCAGTATCTTTGCATCTTGGTCCAGTCTTTGCAGTGGCTGTCTGAGTGTTTGGAAATTTTTCTTGGTCTGCTCTGTACTGTCGGCATCTGTCTCAGAAAGCCTTGGAGGTCTCAATAAGCCTTCTCTCTTGGTCTTCTCTCCTGGTTTGCTCTCTTGGTGCTCTCTCATAATCCCCTCAGTGTTGTAGCAAGCTCTTGGTCCCCTCAGTATTATAGCAAGCTCTTAGCTTTTAGGCAGGGTGTGGCTAGTAGCTTCGGTGTTTCTGTGAATGGGTTTGGATTTTGCAGGAGCCTAGCCACAGGAAACTCCCTGCTGGCTGGCTAGAAAAGCAGAGGGAGTTTGGAGAGGGGCCTGGGGTTTTCTCCCTCTGGGGAGGACCTAGAGAGTGGGGTGTCCTGCTAGGTGGCTGTTCTTAAGTCCCCTCAGTATTGGAGCTAGCTGTGTTTTAGAGTTCACTGAGGTTGCAGGAGGATAGGAAGGTTTGGGAGCAGGATGTGGCTAGTAGTTTGGGTGGTTTCTGGATGTGTTTGTATTTTGGGGGAGCCTGACTACAGGGAACTACTGGCTGGCTAGAAAAGCTGAGGGAGTTGGGGAAGGGTCCAGGGTTTTGTCCCACTGGGGAGGACCCAATGAGTCTGCCCTGTGGCTGTTCACTCACTTCTTATGTCCCCTCAGTATTGGAGAAAGCTGGTTTCAGAGTTCCTCTGAGGTTGCAGGAGGATGCTACCATGTCATATTAAAGTAACTTCGATAGACCCAATGCCCCTATTCTCACCCACCTACTACCCTTTGCCCCCCATTTTTAAAATAAACAAAAGGGCGAAATGTTGTTATTTCCATCACACCCAGAGCTCCACCACCACAACCACCAACTATCAACATTCAGGCAGAATGCTTTGTCACCCCAGGCATCAGCACTTCCTGATTGTACAGCTGCTTGTTCACCATCCCTGATCAAGCAAACTGCCTAGGAACACTGGAGCCTTACACCCCGTGTAATCTACACAGCATGGTCATGTAATCTATGCATGTTGTAGCTACGTTGAGCTCCTATGTACATGCCCTAGACGGCCTTTAGAAATAGGACATGCCCAATCCACCCTCTCTCTCACCACATTGCTTGCAGACAGGCCAGTGCACTACCCTCTTTTCCTCCCCTTGTTCTATTAATAAAATTTTTAAAGGGGGTTTTGTTGTGTGTCTGGTGGTCCTTTCTAGTGCCTGGTAATCAAATCAAACTGAACACTGGGAGCCTGTGGTTTTAAAATTACCCTTTTTTCTTCCCTCACTCCCAAATTCTAAAGTAAACTCTTGTGACTCTGTATTACCTAAACTTGGCTATGATCTTGAATCTTAAAAATCTTGATCTAGAATCTTGAAAAACTGGCTTTCCTGTCCAAACCCATACATTCTCCTAGACAGGTGTTTTAAATTATGAATGCCAAGAATAGTGATCTTAGCAAATATGCAAAAATGTTGTGCCTGAGTCCTCGGACCCCCAAGAAGACTAGCACGGAGCCACACTTCTGAATGCAAAAGCAAGGTTCCCTTTATTAAGTATGGGCTAGCACGGGTCCTCTGCCTCACAATCTGACACAGCAGATGGATGGAAAAGAACCCCGTCTACTATTGTAAGGGGTTTATAAAGACAAATGTTGTAATAGGAGTGGTGGGCTACGTTCCTGGCACCCAGCCGCCCGCACGGCTAGCTTTACTCGAAATAATTACACAGAAACTGTATTCTCTTAAACACTGCCTGGCCCATTAGTTCCAGCCTCTTATTGGCTAGCTCTTACATATTGATCTAACCCATTTCTAATATTCTGTGTAGCCCACAGGTGGCTTACCAGGGAAGATCTTAACCTGCATCTGTCTGGAGTGGGAGAATCATGGCGACTCACTGACTCGGCTTCTTTCTCCCAGCATTCTGTTCTGTTTACTCCGCCTACCTAATTTTCTGTTCTATTAAAGGGCCAAGGCAGTTTCTTTATTTAACCAATGAAATCAACACAAAACAGAAGACTCCCACATCAGACAAAAGCCACAAAACATTCCCAAGGTTATGGTCTCAAAATACAAAATTACGTATCCTATATCATAATTGGCCAAAGATTAGGTAAAGCTCATCTATTAGTTCCTAATAGGCTAGTATTATCTAAGGGGAATAGCACAACACCCCCCCTTACATCCTCCAGATATCTGCTGATCCTTTGCCAACAGAAGGGGTTGTTTGGAATATTACCCAGCTCGTAGGGCAAGTTAGGTGGTCAACATTCTCTGTATGACTAAGGATGGGGGAATGAGCTACAGTCAGCAACTTTGTATCTCTATTAGCTAAGACTTCCTCTAAAGAGGGATCCCACAGCCTTTAGCTTATCCTGGGCCAAATGGGTCCAGCACAGAAATGGAATCTTTTCTGGCCTTACACCACAGGTTTGTTACTCAGTTTTTTTTTTTTTCAGGGATTCTTGGGCCAAATTAAGTTTTACTCTATGCTATCTTAAGACTCCTTTGGTTACAGGCTTATCTGGGTGTAGAAGCAAGAGTCAATGTTACAGGAGTGTTGTTTTCAGTCATTAAGGAATTACTGTTCAATGTGAACCCATTCCCCAGTGTTACAGATGTTGCAGAGTGGGTGTGGGTTCATGTGGATCCACCGATCCAGGGGGGTTCAGTCTCAAAGGACTGAAGCACTTTCCTTTCACACAGGACATTTCTGTTTTTCTCCATATTTACAGTTAAGACTGTTGATTTCCATATACTCAAAAACCCTGAACAAAGCTTCCAAAAACACAGTGCCAAGTGCAAATTCTCCATTCATCAAGTACCACAGTTTTCTGGGTCTCCTGAATCCAGTTTTACAAAGGCTTTGTCTCCTTAGGAAAGTCAGACAAGATTCACATAGGGAGACAAAAGGTATCTGCTAAACAGAAGATGGATTAGAGCTGGGAGTGAGCACTCTGGAGCTAGGCTAGGAATGACCCAGTGGGGATGAATGCTAGGTGCTAACTCCCTGGCACCAGGCCAGGTGTAACCCAACAGGAATTCTGCCACATCCCAAAGGATCACAAATGGTCTGGTTTCTCTTGTATGTGTTAGAAAACCCCAATATCATTTGGTATAGAGTATCTCAGTGTGCCAGATGAATATCTCTTATATGCCACATAGTGGATGGATTCTCTGAGTTTCTTTCAAGCCAGGAATAGGGTGTGTTCTTCCGCTTTGACTCCTTATGGCTACTGCACACTGTGGTGTCAAATACTCCACTGGCGGTTAACCTAATCGATGTAATGGAATTTAGAATCACCTGTGAGATGCATCACCTGGCATACCAATGAGAGCATTTCTAGAAAGCTTTAATCCCAAATGTGAATGTTGTTAAAATTCCTTCTCAGAAGGAGACATAAGCAATGTCTACTCCTTCTCCTCAGGTCCTAATGCCAAATTGAGGCATGACTCTGCAAAAGTTTACTCTAAAGGAACCAAAGAGTATATTGGGCTTCTGTATAGAGCTTTGGTGAAGGGTTACTTATGGGATGTGGATGATCCCCTCCAACAGGATGTTCAGCAGGAATGAGATGCCCGTAGATCATAGATAAAACATCCTTCTCCTGTCTTCCTTAGCTTATATACTCTAGCCCCGCCCAAACGCCATGGGAAATTTTGCAGAGTTGCATATAACAGGTGGTAGAGAGCAGATGGACACTGAAAAAAGGGTCTTGTGACTCTCCCTTTCCCTCCATGAAGAGGCATAAACAGTCAACAAGCCTTATGCAAGAATTACAGATCAGCTCTCCAAGATAGCAGTTGCTTAACTTACTTAGAGCAGAGTGGCAATTGTCTCAGTTTCTTTTCCTGTTGCTATGACAAAATGCCCTGACAAAAGCAACTCTAGGAAAAGGCTCACAGTTCAGAGAGACATTTTATCATGGTAGGGAAGTCAAAGTATCAGCAGCTTGAAGCAGCTGGTCACATGTTATCTGCAACATATCATCTGGTTCTTCCATGCAGATCGGTTCTCTCACACTGGTAACAGCTGAACAACTGAGCAAACCTCTACCTGTAGGAGCCAGCCATGATGAGCTAAATATGAACAGATTACCCAAAAGTTCTTTACTTCCAACCACTATCACCTGCCAGTGTAGGAGCCGGCCACGATAAGCTAAACATGAACAGATCACCCAAAGGAAGTTCTTTACTTCCAACCATTATCATCTGCCAGAGTAGGACTCAGGCATCGATAAACTTAATAGTGGCCTGAGTCCCAGTAGTTTACCTTGAAGCAATACTTTGTTGCAGGAAGGACCATAAACTAAGATTACCTGAGCACCACCCAAGAACAGGCCAACTGCTGTAGACAGGATCACCTGCCAGCACACACTCACCTAGACAAATGTCAGCCAATCAGGGGTCCTGAGCCTCAGAAACCCCTCACCTCCACCTTTATTACTAAAAAAAACCAACTCTAAATGAGCCCAAGGCCCTCCGCTTATTCTAATACGTTGGACATGCGGAGAGACCAAGTTTGCAAACTTGCATAAAATAAAGGCTCTTTGCTTTTACATTCGAGACTCGGTCTCCTTGTTGGCTTTTAGGGAACTTCACGGATTTGTGCATAACACTGCCTACCCTCACCTCAAATTTATGATCTCTCAGCATCATGAGTCTGGAGATGAAGCACATCTTCACCCCACCCCCACCCCACTTTTTGAAAGGCTGTTCTCATATTGTGGAAACTTAAGTATCTTCTCCTTTACATGAATTTCTTCATGGTAACTTCCATGAGAATTCTGAAACAACTTTTTTCCCACAGTGAAAACAGGAGCCAGGTTTTCTGTCTGGATTCCCATGTGTTTATTGAGATTTGTTTAGGACTGAGTCTTTTCCCACAGGGTTTGCAGCCAAAAGGTTTCTCGCCAGTGTGAGTCCTTTGGTAGGAATTAAGATAAGAATTTTCATGACACTGTTTCCTGCACAGTGGACATACAGAGCACCTCTTTGTCTTCTGATCTCAAGTATGAACAGTGATTGACAACCTCTTAAGTTTGAGAGGGCCTCTAGTGGACCACCATTTTAGTAGCAGCTAAGACTCCTAAGTTTCCTTTGCACTGTAATATGTGAGTTCATACATCCTTCTTGGCAACCTGGAAGCTGCTCAGAGACCATGCAGCAGTCCATCACAGGGGCCTCTGTGACGTCTTCCTTTACAATCATCTTTCTGGAACTCTTTGCCCCTCTTCTCTCATAAACCAGCAACATCATCCTCCGACATGACATTATTTTTTGTCTCTGAATTGGGATATTGAGCAGGTTTTATGTGCACACATCCCTAAGGACCATTAGTGTCTCTGAGTCAGCTTTAAAGACGGCGATGCTACCTTGTTTCCACCAGCCTCCTAAAAGAACTAAAAAACGAGTTCACACTCTCCCAAAACACACTGAGACCTGGGCTGGGAAAGGTCCCAAATGCATGCAAGCCCTTGCCTTGTCCTTCCAAGTGTCCTTAAAGAATCCCAGACAGCAACCACTGGAACTGGCCACTTTGGAGGATCACATAGCACGTGGTGCTTGCTGGGAGAATATTCACCTCCACCTCTGAGAGGTCACAACCAGGGACCTACTTTCATTGAGAAAACCCGGGCTCCCTACTCAGTTAGAACACCTTGTGGGGGGGGGGAGGGGCAGGCAAGGCTGATAACTGGCTGGCAGAAGCTATTCAATCTCTCTCCTCTAGAGGCAAGAAGCAGGTCCTCCTGCTGGGCTGGTGCACACAAGAATGGCCCAAGATTTCTTTTTTTGTTTTCAATTTTAAAATTTCTACTTGGGAACAATCCTTTAATTTAGGACAAACTTCTCATTTAAAGTCCCTTTCAACCATGCATTTCCCTTATTTTCTTTTATCTTTATCCTTACTAGTTTTTTTTGTTTTTTTTCCCAACTTGACATAAAGTTATATGGGAAGAGGAACCTCAGTTGAGAAAATGTCTTTATTGGACTGCTTGTTGGCAAGCCTGTAGAGTAGTTTATTGATTAATGATTGACGTGGGAGGGCCAGGCCTACTGGGAGTGGTGTCACTCCTGTGCTCATAGTTCTGAATGGCATAAGACAGCAGGCTAAGCATGCAGTGAGCAGCCTTCTTCCATGGGTTCTGCTTCAGTCCTGCCACCAGATTCCTTGCCTTGAGTTTCTGCCCTGATTTCCCTTGATAATGGAGCAGGCTTTGGAGGTAAAGGCAAAGAAAACCCTTTCCTTCCCATGTTGATTTTGGTCATAGTGTCTTAGCTATAGAAACCCTAACTAAGACAACCATTTATTTACTTAGTTATTTTACTGGAAATATGCTTTATACAAATGGGTTTTCATGTTTTGTTTTTCATCTATATTCCTTTTTTGTCTTATTCTAATGTAGTGCATTGAAACCACAGGACTCTGTATCTGAAAAACAGGTAAAGACGTTTGATTTATTCATCTTTTCATTCTTCTAAGTTTTAAGTTAATCAATTTGTTACAAATTGAAATCCCACAGCTGATTCTATTTTGTAGGAATCAAGGGGAATGTTCTGAATGTCTTATGCTCAGGACTTCAAGGCCCAAGTACTCACTGTGCCCACAGGGAAACAGAGGAGCTAGAGCAAGATAAAAGGAAGCTTAATCAAAGAAAAGACCCCCTGATTCACAATATGACACCAGCAAATCCACCAATCTGGGACTCTCATTTCAGGAAGGACAGGTTCTTTGGGGCATCCTTCTGTCTGTCCATTTGTTCCTGACACCCATAGAAAGCTTCATAAGCTACAGATGGGACCTCAGACTCCATACACTCTGTGGCTGCCCTCTGCCTTCTTGATGTTAACAACTGGGATCTGAAAGAGGACCAGTAGGACTAGAGAAAAGGTACTAGGGATCGAACCTGGGATCGCTGGAAGAGTAGCGGGAGCTCTCAAACACTGAGCCATAACTCCGGGCCTCTTTAAATGCTACCTGTTTATTTTAAACAGCATTCATTGAAATATAAGATAAAATTTTATTAAGCTTCAAAATTTTATATGAGCTAAAGTGATACTGATAAATATTTTCTTCCAAAAAAGATTCTGAAAAAAAAATTTTTTATAGTCAATGGTAATAAATATAAAAGGAATGACATACAAATTCTTTGTTAATCAAAATAGCTCTAAATTGCATACATTAAATGTACTTTCATTAGTTTGATTTTTATATATTTCTTTTCCAAGAATTTTCTTTCTTTTAAAGATCTTACATTCTTGTTTCTTTATTTTTTAGATTGTAAAAATCTTCTGCCTCATAAAAACAACTTGGTATTGCCATAGAAACAGACACATGGAGAAATGGAATCGAATTGAAGACCCTGATACTAATCCATACACCCATAAACACCTGATTTTTGACAAAAAAAAAAATCCAAAATTGTGCAATTGAAAAAAGAAAGCATGTTTAACAAATGGTGCTGGCATGACTGGATGTCAACATGTAGAAAAATGCAAATAGATCCAAGTCTATCCCCATGCACAAAACTCAAGTCCAAATGGATCAAAGGCGTCATCATAAATCCAGTTACATTAACCTAACAGAAGAGAAAATAAGAAGTAGCCCTGAATTCATGGGCACAGGAGACCACTTCCTAAATATAACACAGTAGCACAGACTCTGAGAGTACAGTCAATAAGTGGGACCTCCTGAAACGTAGAAGCTTCTATAAGGCAACAAATATGGTCAATAAGACAAAACAATAGCCTACAAAATGGGAAAAAATCTTCACCAACCCTACATCTGGCAAATGGCTGATCTGCAAAAAATATAAAGAATTCAAGAAACTATGCCAAAATACCAAACAATTCAAATAAAAAATAGGGTAAAGATCTAAACAGAGAATTCTCAACGGAAGAAACTCATGAGGAATCACTCAACATCCTTAGCTATCAGGGAAATGAAAATCAAAATGACTCTGAGATACCATCTTCCACCTATCAAAATAACTAAGTTCAAAAATACTGAGGACAGCTTATGCTGGAGAGGATGTGGAGTAAGGGAAACACTTTCATTGCCGGCGGAAGTGCAAACTTGTACAGTCAATTTAGAAATCTATATGGCAGTTTCTCAAAAAATTGGGAATGAACCTACCTCAAGACCCAGCAATATCATTCTTGAGCATATACCCAGAGGATGCTCAATCATACCATAAGGACATTTTCTCAACTATGTTCATAACAGCATTATTTGTAATAGCCAGAACCTGAAAACAAACTATATGCCCATCAGCCAAAGAAAATGTGGTACATTTATATAATGAAGTATTGCTCAGTGGAAAAAACAAAAAACAAACAAAAAAATCCTGACATCTTGAAATTTGCAGGCCAATGGATGAAACTAGAAAGAACCATTCTGAGTGAAGTAACCCCCCAGACTCAGAAAGAAACGTGGTGTGTATTCACTCATTTGTGGATATTAGCTGTAACGCAAAGGAAAACCAGGCTACAATCCACAACTCCAGAAAAGCTAGGTCAAAAGAGGAGCCTAAGAGGAACACACATGGAGAACCCCAGAAAGGGGAAATAATTAATATACCCTGGGTACACTGGGAGGGGGTAGAATGGAAACATGAGGAACCAAGAAGGCCATTTGGGGGAGGGTGAGAACAATGAAAGAGATCTTGATAGAGGGAGCCATTATGGGGTTAGGGAGAAACCTGGTGCTAGAGAAATTCTCACAAATCCATAAGAATGACTCCAGCTAAGACTCCTAGCAATAGTGGAGAGGAGGTCTGAACAGGTCTTCCCTTTAGTCAGATTAGTGACTACCCTAATTGCCATCATAGAATCTATATCCAGTTACTGATGGAAACAGATGCCGTGACCCGCAGTCAAGCACTGGGCTGAGCTCCTGGAGTTCAGTTAAAGAGAAGGAAGAGGGATCATATCAACAAGGGGGGTGTCAAATGCATGATAGGAAGAAACCACAGAGATAGATGACCTGAGCTACTGGGAGCTCAGGGACTCCGGACTGACAGCTGGGAAACCTGAATGGGACCAAACGAGACCCTCTGAATGTGGGTTACAGTTATGCTACTTGATATGTTTCGGGGGGAGGCCCTGGTACCAGAACATATCCCAGGAGCATGAACTGGCTTAATGGAACCTATTCCCTATGGTGGGATACCTTACTAAGCCTTGATACAAGGGGGAGGGGCTTGGTCTTGCCTCACCTTAATATGCCAGCCTTGTTGACTTCCCAAGGGCAGTCTTACCCTTTCTGAGGAGCAGATAGGGTGTAGGAAGGGAGAAAGTGGGGTGAGAAGCAGGAGAAGTGAAGGGAGGGGGAACTAAGGTTGGTATAATACTTAAAAAAACTAACTTTTAAAAAAGATTCTATTATTATTATTACTTCTGTGTTTATTTTTATATGTTTGGGTGTCTTGGCTGCATTATATGTCTGTTTACCACATGTGTGTGGTGTCTATAGAAGCCAGAAGAGGGCATTGGATCTCCTAGAACTGGAGTTACAGTTGGCTGTTACCCACTGTGTGGATGCTGGGAATTCAGTCTAGGTCCTCTGGAATAGTGCCCAGTGATTTTAATTGCTTAAACATCTCTCCAACTACAGGAATGTTCTTAATGTATAACTGATAAATGTAACATTTTAAGACTCTGATATATGTAAAGTAGTATGTGGGAACCCACAGATGTGAGCCTACTCAACCTTGACTAGAGGTCAGAGAGTTCGAACTCAGTTTTGCTCTCTCAGTGATATCGACAACAGATGTGGTTACATGAGAAATTCTGTCCTGAGGTGTGGTTAATTAGTGTTTGGGTATATAGATGGATCTGCTCAACCTGGACCAAAGGTTGGACAGTTCAAGTCTATTCCTTATATCACTTTAATGAAGTCTGCGCATTCTCCCTCCCCTTTTGGAGTGATATAAGTGTGTAGAAAATAAATGAGGTGGATTCAGTGTTCACTGAGTGTCCCTCCTGAGTTGTTCTGTGTTTCTGTCACTTATTTCACTTATATCTCTGCTCCTTTTGCTTCATAATTCTAATCCTCACTCTCCTATCTTGGAACGTATGAATTTCTTAAGACTGGGTTTTGATAGATTGTGCTTAATGTGGGGCTTAGGATGCACAATGAATAACGCATGATGTGTTGCCAGCGGTACAGGAGAAAACATGCAGGACCCCGTGAAGTGAATATTACACTGCAGGTGTAGAGGTGAGAATTGAGCACTCAATAATAGACAATAATAGGCAATAATGGAGGAAAGGAGGGGAGGAGAAATCAGCAGAGGATATACATGGCATTTCTGGGAGATAAGAAAGAGGAGGACGAATCTAGGTATGCAGGAAAAGCCAGGGACATGGAGAGAATACAGGAGGTGAAAGATGGAAGAGAAGTAATGCCATGTGATAGAACGTAGATGAATAGAAATGAATTAATTTAACATTTAAGACTGGTTAGGAATAAGCCTAAGCTATAGGATGAGCTTTCATAATTAATAAGAAATCTCTATGTCATCATTTCGGAGCTGGCTGGTGAGACAGAAAAAGACTCATTACATATGGCATCCAATGCAGAGGTTTGAATGTCCAAACACAGGGCGTGAGAAAGCTAAGAGAAGTTCTAGACAAGGAGCCAGATGTGGATTCCTAGTCCTGCAGTCCCTCAGGCAGGCCAGGTAATACATATTATATACAAGATACAATAGTGTTAATTATCAGCTTAAGACATTCTATAGTCACTTGGGAGATGATTCTCTCGGCATGCCTTAGGAGGATTTTCTTGATGCTGCTGCTACTTGATGTGGGAAGACCCATCTTAACTGTGGAGCCCAGCATTCTCTGGGCACAAGGTTCTGAACTGCATACTGGGAGAAATGAGTCTGAGCACTAGCATGCACTCATTACACTCTGATTCTTGACTGTGGATACATTGTGGCAGCAACTTCCAGTTCCTGACACTTGGACATCTCCACCATAACAAATGCCAAAACAAACCCTTTCTTCATTAAGTTGCATTTGTCAGAGCAACACAAAAATACATTGAGGCACTGTGTCTTACTATAAACCTTGGATGGCCTGGTATTATAGGCATGAGCTACCACATGATGTTAACTCCTGGGCTAGCACAACCTGGTCTTCCCTGGCAGTCAGCCTAACTCAGCTACAGTGGTATAGGAAGGCATCCTGTATATGTGTTGCTTTTATTGGAATAAAGAGCTGCTTTTGACCAATGAGTTAACAGAATATAGCCAGACTGGAGGAGATATATATGTATATACAGAATCAGGGAGAAGCCATGTAGCTACCTGCAGTAGATAAATGCCACTGGCACAGCTGGAACCTTGCTAGTAGGCCACAGCCAGATGGCAATATGCAAACCAATAGAAATCGATTACTTTAAGATACAAGAGTTAGCCAGAAAATATGCTTAAGCTGTTAGCCAAACAGTATTGAAATGAATACAAATTTTTGTGTGATTATTTGGGTTCTGGGCAGCTGGGAACAAACAAGTGGCCTCCCCCAGGGCTACAGTCCACTGAGCCACTGAGGTCTAATTGGCATTTCTCTAGGCCTCCTCAATATTCCTTGGCACCATAGCAATTCATTTCTCAGGGGACCCTCTCTCAAGTTCCCCCTAGTCTGTCACCTAACTCAGGGTCTGTTCACACTACACTAAAATTCGTAGCAGTTATTTTAAAATGGGTCTTCGCTCTACAGCCTGAGCTCGGCCCCAAAGTTGGTTAACCCAGGAACTTGGACAATTCTCAGTGCCCTTGGATTCAGCTCAGATGAGTGGAAAATACCCCAGGAGGACCAAATGAATATCAGATAATCAACAGGGACTGTAAATCAGATGCCAAAGGTTTGGTGGATAAGTGCCTTTGACTGACAGAGCCTCCAAAGAAGGAAGAGTTTTATGTGGATACAGAAAAATGGTAGTATGGCATGACCACTAGGAAAATAAATTTAAAAAAACATCATTGCTGGATTTTACAAAAACCATATAATATACCTCTCTGTCATTGCCTGTAGTTTCTATTTCATTTGATTTCTTGAAAATATTCCCAGAGTTACCCTAGCAATATCAAGTATTCTGAACATCTTCTTGCTCTGTTTTTCCCAAAATTTTATTTGTCGGTAGAAGAAAATTTATAAAGAAACATGACAAAGGAAGTGGACACGGAAAGCCCGTTTTGTGTAAACATCAGCACAAATGAGCTAACAAGTCAAAAGTTAGGTTTGCTGTCAAAGGAGGAGACGGATGGTAGAACTGAGCCCGGCATGGGGTAGAAAGAGAAGCCAGGGTGGATGCAGAGACCCACCTAAGTGTCAGGACTCATGGGATACGCCCACCACCACGGTGGATGGGATTCAATTGTCTGTCCTCTGGATTATTTCACAATAGTTGAGACTCAAAATCCTGAAAAAGAAAATCTCATTAGCCTACTGTGTGCCACACACCCATCAGAAGAGGGTAGAACATTGACCTGTGGGGACAAGAAAGCTTGCTCAGGAGGTTTAAAGAATCCACTAAAGTTAGACATCTGATTCTACATAAGACTGTCTTGGGCTGGACCGTGAGTGCTTAGGAAAGCATTTGCATAGCATACACAAAGTCTCAAGCTTGATTGCTAGCCCTGGGGGAGGGTGGGTGTCAGAGGACACATGGATATCTGTCTCTTGCTACCAAAAAGGGTTCAAGGGAACCTGGGTACCCAAGAGACAACTGCCTTCTAGGACACTGCAACATGGTTGCAATATAATTGCTTCATGCATTCCTTGCCTTAAAAACTGGTTAAAGGGCACTAGAAAAGGATACCAGGGAGATAGCTAACATAGCAGCCTGAGAAAGAGCCATAGGGACAGAAGTGAAAGGCGCTAAGATGGCATCAAAAATGAAACTGGAATCCTGACAACATGGAAGGACTGTCAGAAAGAGAGACTGAGAGAGTCAGGATGAGGCTGATGGAGGAACAGGCAGGTTAAGTCATCTTAAAATGGGAGGGGTGAGTGGGACTGTGACAGCATAATAGAAAATCCATCTATTGCACAAGGGCTAAAGAGGGGCAGATGCTGAAATGACATAGACTGTCATACCAAGTTTAGCCTCTCTTGAGAAGTAGATCCTTATGCCTCCTTTCAACTCCTCGAACATCACGATCTGTACAAAGAAGTAAGCAAATCAGCCAGAAGATTCCAGCTCACCTTCTGAAGCAGAACAGCATTCAAAGAAAGGGGACTAGGAAGCAGGGGACATTGAGAGAAATCACCTCATTAATTCCAGGATGGAGCCAGACAGCAGGGACATAGAGGGTTTCCTGGGGACCGATATTCCAGTATCGTCCTAGGGTTTGTCCGTTGATGAATATGACACCCTTTCTCCAGCCCTGAACAAGATAGGGAGGTTTCAGATTCTAACTTCTACATGTAAAGATAGAAAATGAATAGACCTCTATCCCAATGGCACACTAAACCTTAGCATGGGCCAAGATAGACAAGCAGAGTAGTACGTGGGAGGGTGTGCAACATACGAGCTTGTGCCACAGCCCTGCCGTGGAGGTGGCTCAGCATCAGCCTCTAGGAAGATTCTAATTTCTATCTCATCTCCCCAGGGCTGGCCCATGCCATCAGAAGGGATGTCTTACAATCTAATTATCACCAAAACACATCAGGCTTTAAAAATATAGATCAAACTGTATAATAGCAGGAATGGTTGCCAACATGAATAGATGGCATGTCTTGGATGGTGAGCTCATGTCAGTGGTAGGGGTATCTACATCTGGGGTTATGTGTGAGAGCTACTGGGTCACACTCACTCAATCCCTGCTACACAGCTTGCACCAGCCAGTCTCACTGGCACTCTCTGCTCAGGCCTCTGCTGCATCTCTTCACTGTCCTTGTCCTAGCCTAAGGGTCCTTAAAGACTTCATCTTTTGAATGGCTATGACTTGCTGTGACTAGGGGGACCTTGGTTCCCTGTTGCACCACAAGGCTCATGTACTGGGGAGCTTTTCTGAGGTTCTTTAGTGCTGGGGCTGGGGCACAATAGCAGGAGAAAAGTGGCACCAACCTTTATTTTTATGAAGGTGCCCTGGGGAAGATCTCCAGCTCTCAAGTGACTCAGGAAAAAGGCCGGACCCTGAACATGGCTTGTAACTACTTTCCAGGAGTCAGGAAACCTCGGAAGTTTTCTATGGGGGATCAAGAACCAGTGAGATGTCATACGTTTGCTCCGATGTGCCACCTGTGACCTCTTCTAGAAGCCTGGATCCCACTCCCACTGTGGTAACTGCTATGTCCTTGGCATTCATGATACAGTAGGAATTAACCAGCAGACAAAGGGACAATCACTCCTCTTCTCCAAGGCATCTATGAAGCTTGGTATCATTTCATTAGTACTCTGCATCAGGTTTTATTTTTCTTTCTGGAAATCAAAGGCTTCATCTGCAGACCTCTGAGCATCCCTCCAGCTCTCCACATTAACCAATTTGAGGTATGTTTTATTTTATTTTCTTCATCTACAGTTCAGTGACTGAACTCAGGACCACACATTGCTGGGTAAAATGCGCTATCCCTGACCTATAAATCCACCCTGGCCACTTTCCATCAGCTGAAGTTAAGTCTCCTACCTATATATGAACATGGTTTTCATTTCCAGGCTGTAGATTCTAAATTGTCTCAGAGGAGTCTTGTCCAGATAGATGTCTCCAGTTAGACCTGTGGAACAGGAATGGAGGTGGGTGTGAAGGCGTTGAGCAGGGCAAAGATATGCACAGGCT
>NC_022012.1:21075549-21083272 GCF_000317375.1 Microtus ochrogaster
TCTTCTTCTAGGACCCACCTTTTCTCTCTTTGTTGATATCCAACCCAGAAGAGAGTCGGCCTAGGTTCTCCACCAGGATCCTCAGGATCTGGGTTTTCTTGGAGGGCTATTCAAGAGAGACCAGAGTAAACCTCACTTGGCCCTCCCTTAGACTGTCTAGGCCTCCCTGGAGCTGGGACAGGCCATGAGCAGGTGACTGACAGAGCAGATCAAAGGCCATGGGACCTTGTAGGTCTCCAGCTATGGGAGAGTCAAGCCCCTGTACCATTGCTTTTCCTCTTTCTTCCCTGAAAAAGTCACCTGAACATTTAGACAAGGACTCTCTTGGATGGTGACCAAGCCATCCTGTCCTAGACAATGAGTATTCAAGTGGGTGGAGTGTGGTGTTTTCTCAAAGAACATTCACCAAGACCTCTAAGATGTATACAACCCTTCCTGGGATTGCTGGGTTCCTCTTCATGGAGCAGACCACGGGCAGAGGAGTGAGAATGATCTATAATAAGCCCTCACTAACTCTTGGGCCCAGGCCTAGATGGAACTGGAATGGCTCATCCATGAACTGTGTTAAATACATTTTTCACAAGAAGCAGCTCGCTCTTGAAACGATCCAGGACTCCTATGAATTTGTTATCCAGAAACACCTGGAAAAGAAAGAAGAGACAACTGTTAGTGCTTCATAAAGAAAGGAAGGAACGCAGTCCTGAAAATGCAATAAACAAAGCAAGAAGCAGAATGAGTTCCACGTCTCCCAGAGCTGCATAGACTCACAGGGTCACTAAGAACAGGTGATAGTTTAAGTAGTGGAATGAGAAGATGCAGGAAGTGCAGCCTGGGTCATAGCTCTCAATGAAAGCTGGAACCTGGATCAAGTGTAGGCAAGGAGGGGAAGATGTTTAAAAGAGCTGTAGGAAACTAGAGGAGAAGGGAGGTAGGAATGGATAAACATTATCAAGGAAATGTTAGCAAGGGAGGAGATGGAACCGAGAGACAGAGACTGTTCTGTGTTTGTCTTCCTTAACCCCACGTGTTCAACCCTTCCAGGGGGCTCAACTCTGCAAGATACTCTCAATTTCAGTCTTGAGACCAGCTGACACATTCTAACTGATTTTAGGAGTGCCCCACATGGATCCATTTTCCCTATTACCCACTCTGCTGGAAGATTTTTGTCTACTTGACCAACTACTGTCACCTGAGAAGCAGGAACATCAATTGACAAAAGTCTCAGATAGACTGGCCTGTCAGCAAGCCTGTGGGCAATCTTATTAATGAATGATTTTTGTGGGAGAGCTCATCCTATTAATGAATGATTTGTGTGGGAGAGCTCATCCAGTGTGGGTGGTACCACCTAGAGCCAGTGGTTCTGGGTTGTATAAGAAAGCAGGCTGGGTGAGGTACAGGCAGCAAGCCAGCTCTAGTCTCCTGGGTCTTGCCTTGAGGTCCTGGAAAGGCTTCCCATGATGATGGATTGTAACTTCCCAGACAAATAAATCTTTCCTTCACATTGCTGTTTTGGCTCATGGTGATTATGGCATTTGCAGTAAAACAAACTAGTATAACTACTATAGTGATTAAACACCAGATAAACCACCAGAGAACCTTAGTCAGGCAAGACAACATAAGAATAATTTACTTCCTAGATTAATTAATCTAAATCAGTTTTTTCAAATGTAATTTGGCTAGTAAACTGTAACAATAAAAATCCTTAAGTCAGAAAACACAAGTTTTCCGAATTTAAGATTAACCGAGTCTAATCACAGAAGTTACTTATTTGATAATCATTTATCAAAAGGCTGCTGTTGAAAAGTCTTCCTTGAACTCAGTGTGCCTAGTTTGAAGAGCACAAAGAAATGATCACAACACCCTCCAAGAACAATCATGGTGCTATGAGCAGACTTGTATGGAGGACACGAGAGAGAAGAGCAGGCCATAGCTGGGCTGCTTTGCAGACATGGAGAAGGCTGGCTCATGGAGTCAGCAGGAGGTGGGCAGCAAGCAGAGATGTGTAAGACAGAATGTTTGTCCTATGCACAAGAGTCGTGGCACTCTGAGGGATGACAAGTAGGAGAGGAAGTTAGAAAGTGATGGAAGGGTCTGAACAGGAATATTAGCTTTGTATTTTCAGAGAAGACACCAACTAAAGCAGCAGAGGCCTACATGAGAAAGCAATGGCCAAGAACTGCTGCACCTCACAGGGGCCATGAGAAAATATGGAACAAAGACACGGTGACAAAGGAATCTGGACAGAGATTATATGTGGGAAGCTGCGATGCCACAAATGAGCACAGGGCTGACTTAGGAGTGCAGTGCATACACCCTGGGAAAAACCAATGGTGTATGTATTGAGTACAGATAAATGTCTAGCAACGTGTAAGAAATATGTCTATGCAGCAAAAGGAAAGGGAGGAAGAAAAAGAATAAATGGAAGGGAGGAAGGAAAGAAGGAAGAGAGTGAGAAATAGAGAAAAAGTAAAGAATAAGAAAGAAATTAAGGAAGGAAAGGAATTAAAGGAATGAAGGTAGAGAGAATGAAAGAGAGAAAAGGAAAAAAGAAAAGAAAGAAAGGTAAAGAAGGAATTAAAGGAAAGAAGGGAGAGTGAAAGAAAAAGAGAAAACAAAAGAAAGGAAGAAAGGAAGAAAAAGAAAGAAAGGAAAGAATGAACGTGAATGGGAGAGGGAGAAGATTGGAATCATAAAGATATATGGATAAGTGTTGTTCTTATACATCTATCTGTATATCTTTATGATTCCAAAACTGAGGGCATATAGAAGTATAGAATCTGATAGCAGTATATGATCAAATCTAATCTCAAACCTAGGGAGTCAGAGGCACATAGATCTCTGTCCACTTGAGGCTAGCCTGGGCTACATAGTTTAGGCTCAATGTGAAATACAAACAAGCGAAAACCAGAAGTATAGGGTGAGTACTATTTATCCAAAATGCTTGAGGCATAAGCATTTCAGATTTGGGAGGTTTTCAGGGTTTGGATTTTCACAGACGTTAGAAGTTATTTAATCCTTACAACGGGAGGATAGGCAGTTGGACCTCTGTGAGTTCAATCCAATCTGGTCTACAGAGATAATTCCAGGACTGCTAGCACCATTACACAGAGAAACCATGTCTTGAAAAACCATATTTATATATGCATATATCCTAGCATAGATAGATGATAGAAAATAGATCATTAGAAAGAGAGAGACCTTCCTTGTACCAGAAATTGTTATGTAGGCTCCTGGGGAAAAGAGTTATCAACAGACTGACCCATCTTCAATTGCTGCGAGCTACCATAATGATCATGTGTCAACATATACATAAGGTACAATAATGGCGTGAATGTTATGGGGATAAACAATGGCCTTCTGATGGGATTTAAGTCCCTCTCTAGGAAAAAATATACGTGGTGTCATACATCCGAATAAGCTATGATTGAGGAGCTCAGAGGTCCCAGAGGAGAACTATTATTCTCCTAAATGGACACAAATTCTAAACCCATCACACTACTCATAGACTACAGCAGCTTCCGATCCTCATCAGAGAAGTTTCTTCATGCAGTTTAATCATGGGCAGTGGTTAAGCAGAAACTTCCTGACCAAAGTGCAGAGAACAAGTACTTGAGGACTGCACAGCCACAAGTGGGATCTCTATCACTCCCCACCCAAATCTCAGGGATCTCCTTGAGAAAGTGGAGGATAAGATTGTAAGGGCCAGATGTCAGGGCGGGGAGGGACAGACCAAGACATTGTCTTCTGCACATGCCAGGACTGCTGCCCGTGAACTCACAGTAGTTGTGGTTGCCTATGTAAGACCTACAAAAGACCCAGCCTGTCCATATTCTAACATGGGGATGGGAGAAGCTCAGTAATCCCTAATGGCGAATGAGGGGCTATTGACAGTTGATAGCTTCTGGGAAAAGGAGAGTCTCTTTTCTTTAAGGGTGTGATTCCAGTAGATCGACCATAGTCCCATACTCACAACGAGCCCAGTTAGACTTTGTGAGTTACTAAACAGAAAAAGAAGGAAGAGAACGGTGAAAAGGAGAAGGACACAGACAAGAAGGGGTTGAAGAGAATGGGGAGGAAAAGAGGAAGAAGAAGACACAAAGTTGGAAGGAGGAAGGGGTGGACCTGGGAGGAGTTAGTGGGAGGTGTGGGGGTAAAGCTATCAAATACATTGTATAAAATTTTCAAAGAATTGATGAAATAATCATCTATTTTTAAAAATTAAGAAACTCTGAAGTGTGTGTGTGTGCATATGTGTATGTTTAATATGTGTGTGCATGTATGTGTATTCATGTATGGTGGGTCCACATGCTCATGTATGTGCCTATGGAGGAGAGCGGTTAACACTGGGTATCACCAATCACTCCTACCTTATTTTAAGACAGGGAGGGTCTCTTCATTGAACTTGGAGCTCGTGTTTCAGCTAGATTGACTGACTGACCATTAACTCCTAGCATCTTCCTGTCTCCACTCCCCTGAGCTGGTCTCATAGTCGTATGGAAACATGCCTAACTTTCTAAATAGGTGCTGGGAGTCTGAGTCCAGGTCTTCATATTTTGCAGTGCACACTGTTCCCTCTGAATCATCCCCCCAGTCCCATCTGGACTTGTTTGCACATCATACTTTCACTGAGCATTTCTGTGACTGTGGACTAGGAACACCCAACCTGAAGCCTCGGGAAAAGGTGATGTGGAAAAGACGAAGAGCAGGGAACTGTCAGAATACAGAGACCAGCTCTTAGCTTGGAGTGGGATGGAACCTTCAGCAGCTGCACTCTTCCTTCCCAGCTGCACCTGCTTTGAAAGGCTTTCATGATTCCTGAGGATTTTCTACTTGGAACACATCACTTGGTGCTTTAAGTCTTAAATGACAAGCGCCAACGTCTCATAAATATTGCGGGTTAATACATGGTAAGAATAGGGACTACAAAAGTACCTCCTGGATTTAAGAACACTATTGTCTCCTATAAAAGTATATACCTAAGCATGTCTATGTCTAGAAGACTTCACTGAAGGACAGATGACAAGCAACAGAGATAATTTTCTGAAGGACAAATGAGTTGACCACCAATTAGATATTCACCTCAGTACCACAGGGTGAAATTTACAGGAAAGTGCCATTAGGAAGCACAGATTCCCTACCTGCCCTCGGTCTTGAATATGACCCTTTGTGGTGAGGAGGCCTCCACTGAAGATGGTGGTCTCATAAAGCGTGTACCCAAAGGACTGTCCATACCCTTAGTTCACAGGCAGCTGCTCCATGGAGAGTGGCTTGACAGACTTTGCTGGCTAAGACAGAGACAGAAACAACAAACAAAGGTTCAGGCTAGAGACAAGGATCTCAGAAGTTGCCACCCATAGCCCACTTCTCCAGAGGGATGACCCCAACCGCTTTGCAAAAAGGAGTACTGAAAAGGAATACACCATGATAATCAATCTTATATATAACATATAGATTATCTTTGTTGGTTTATCAACCAATCTCACATTTCACCATGCATGGCAGCCAGGGAGTTATTCTTATATTTTAGATTAAGAGTTGTAACCAAGAGAAGCACAGGCATTATGGCATATGCTTGTAATACCAGTGGATGGGAAACAGAAACAGGGGATTTCTGTGGCAAGTCACTAGAAGGACTAGCCAGAACTGATAAGTTGCAAGTTCGGTGAAGAGATTCTGCTTCAATATAAAGATTAAATAAGCAAATAAACAAATTTAAGCCAGCCTTGTTGGTTTGCAGAGCTAGTTCCAGGACAGCCAGAGCTACACAAAAAACTCTGTCTCGAAAAAACAAAAACAAACAACAAAATATGAATAATAAAAATAAAAAAGTGAAGAATGATCAGGAAAAGCACATGACATCAACTTTGGACCCCCACATGCATTTCCACATATGTACAAACAGACACATGCAGGAACACGTGTACACACTTATACACAATACAATACACAACAACAACAACGAAAGCCCTCTAATCCCCTTGGAGAAACAGATGAGTCCAAGTCTTGGGAGGCTCACAACCTAGATCCTCCAGGGGAACAAACAACAAAGATGCTAACAGCACTGGGTGTCCTGTCAAGAAAACACAGGAGCCAAGAAGGGTCCTGATCGACTACAATGAGCTACTGTGAGCATCAAAGAGACTATGGTGGCATACAGACATGCCAAACTGTGCACATATATAACTATACAAACAACCCCAGTAGTAAAACATCCCGCTGCACCTTTGGAAGTCACATTATTTCATTTTCCTGATTAAATAAAATACTTGAACTTGCCTGTTTTCTGTACAAACCATACTTACAGATAAAAAGCTGAGGAAAGAAGTTGTCTACAACTGAAGTTATTAGAAAGGAATTATAAAATTAAAGCATTTCTCAGGCGTTTAATGAAATGTTGGCTTTCTTTGTCAACATGGTTTATCTCATTTCACCTGTACCTCTGTCTTTCCTATCTACCCTTCATAAATAATTTTGTTATTATTTTACATGTATGGGGTTTGCCTGCCTGTATATCTGTGCACTATGTGCATGCAGCCCCCATGGAGCCCTGAAGATGGTGTTGGTTCCCCTGGAACTGGAGTAACAGATATTGTAGTTCATTGGGTCCTATGGAAGGAAAATGAGTGCTCTTTACCACCAAGCCATCCCACTAGCCCTACAGGATTATTTTAAAGCTTATATCAGTTGCTACCAAAATTCAACATTCATCTAAAAAGAGGGGGACAGAAAGAAAGAAAGAAAGAAAGAAAGAAAGAAAGAAAGAAAGAAAGAAAGAAAGAAAGAAAGAAAGAATCACTACAGTAACATAATCACAGTAAAAGCGGTGATGGTTATAATTCCCTAAATCAAGAGATTTTTAAGGAAATTTTAGGCAATGGACTCTCTATTGATGCATGGCAAATATTGGCAGCATGGTAAATTTCAATGTAATAAGATCAATTGTTGCCTAAAGCCGCTGGTTAGAAATTGGGTTAAGAACGTTGAAAATGAGCAAGGGCTATAGCAGCACCTAACCACACCAACAAGCAGTGAAACCACCTTCACTGTCCTGGGGCTATGATGCACGAAACGTATCACAGTGCTACCTATGGAGGAACTAACAAAAGAAACACACAAAAGAAAAACAGTGGCATGCTGGTGCACATAAATGTCATCCTAGCATGAAGGAGGCAGAGGGTCAGCTTGGTCTACCTAGCAAGACCCTATCCAAAAACATAAATAAGTAAAAAAGAAAAGAGAAAATATGGGGCTTAGTTGATAGAGTACGGAGCCTGGTTCCCACTACCACGTAAACCCAACATGCCGTCACAAGTCTGTACTCAGCCCCTTCTGTGACACCTGGCTTCTGTTGTGACATTGTCCACATGGAAAGTTCTTGTGCAATCCTAACCACAGTTCTCCAAATGTACAGTCCTCCCTGTCTTTGAAAGAGGATCCCAAAGTGCCTCAGTTTCTCTGCCTCCCACATCACCCTGCTGCCATGTCATTTACTCCCGTTCAGTCTTTCAGCCATAATGCTGCGCTGACTGGATGTCCATGGAATCTTGGAACTGCCCAGCACAAGGCCTGTATCTCCTTAGCCCTGATGATGAAGCTCAGTTCCTCCACCTATGACCAATATCCCTCCCGTCAGTTCTTCATTCATTCTTCTTACTCATTAGACTGGAAGCTGTCTAGACTAACATCCTGATAATACCGTTCCAAGATATTGACATTTGGTGAG
>NC_022012.1:21083862-21086488 GCF_000317375.1 Microtus ochrogaster
AGGGAGGGAGGGAGGGAGGGAGGGAGGAAGGAAGGAAGGAAGGAAGGAAGGAAGGAAGGAAGGAAGGGGAAGGAAAGAAGGAGAAGAGAGGGAGAGAGAACGTTCACAGCTGGGTCATGAAAGGGCGTTCCAGTATTACACAAGTTTAAAGCATTTCTTCACTTATAAACATCTAATCTGAGTTCTTATAATGTGTTTTCTATTCTGAACGGCAAAACTTGAAAGGAACTAACACTCTTAAGAATCGCTTTGGTTCCTTGGTCATCTACTTCCTTATCTTTGAATTAACCCTTTATCTCCTTTCTTTTTTTCCCCTAAAGTGATGTCATGTGTCAATATCCAAGAAACAATCACCTGGTCCAGATAGGGCAGGACTTCCCACAGGGTGAGGAAATATAAGAGTGTCAATGACTTGTATGCAGTCATCCGTACAGATTTTGGTTGAATGACCGTGGAAACATCTGCAAAGAAAAGCACATGGCTGGCCATTGTAGGACCTACTCCAACACCATTTAGACACATCAGGTACCCTGCTGTCCCACAGCCTTCACAAATGAAGGACCCAGTCTCACGCTCTTATATCCTAACTGCAGGAGGAAGTAAGGCATGTACTAAGGAGTGAGGGTCTTCTGGTAACTTAAACATCCAAAGAAGAACCCTATTGTATTAGAAAAAAGGAGTATGTTGACCAAGCTGGTAGACTGAAAAATCCTAAATTAACTGCTCATTAGAATCTCCTAAACACCAGTTACAAATACACTTGCTCTCAGGTTCTACCATTTCTTCCCCACCTCAACCCAGACATGCTTGCTGAATAGCTCAGAGGGAGGGGACCTGGAACCTCTAGCTTTTGGAAGTTTTAGAGGATGGTGGGCACAGCTAAGATCAAGCAAAGTGGTCTCATTCTGAGAACAAGAGAGCAGACCCTGTTTCTTGTAGATTTCCAGTGCTGATGATAAACTGGATCAAACTGGGTTTCTCCCCAAAAGGTCTTCACACATCCGCCACCCCTACTCCCAAGGCAGATCCCACTAGAGAAATCTAAGTTACCATTCAGACTGAAGCTGCAGCTGGGTACCTGTAACTGAGTGAAAAAGCTCTTGAAACACACGATACTCAGGCGTGTATCCACCACCCTCTGACAACAGTGCACAGTAATCTAAAGAACAAAGAGAAATGTGTTATTTTCCCCAAGAAAATCTTAGGAAAATCTTAGCTTCTTTCATTAAGAAGAGAAAAAAAATTCCTTAGCTCAGAACAAAAAGATTCATAATTCAGCAACTCACCAGAGTAAAACTCTGGGTATATAAGTGAATTTCATATATGTTAGTCCAAACTAAAAGGCATCTACTAAGCTATGATGGGTGTGCAGGTGTTACCTCAGAGGCAAACTGTACCAATCTGTGGGCCTGTGAGCCGCCACCACATTAAATGTTTATCTTTATAAGAGTTACTGGTCATGGGGTCTCTTCACAACAACAGAAACCCTAATTAGATAGAGGCTAAGAAAGATACATTTGTGGATATTCTGGGACTCTTAGGGGATCCAAAACAACAGGTGAAGCAAGGTTCTACACAACAGATAGGATGCACTAAGCTATCTTCTGACTGCTCACAAAGTTACAAAAGCCAAGACCCCAAGATCTAGTGTGGTCACAAAAATAATAAATGTTCAGTCTCCAGCACACAGAAACTCAAGACAGAGGAAGAGATTTCCCTTAGGGGCCTAACCTGGCATGTTTCAGATTCAACAAGGAAGCAGCCCAGATTAGAGATAATTCTGGGAACCAAGTACTTGCCATAGCTGGTTACTACAGGTAGATAACCATTGGAAGAGCTAGCTCCACCTATTAAACCGAAGTTGGTGCCACCATGGAACATGTAGAAGTTGAAGGAGAACCCAAGGATGAACATCTCCCGCACATCCTTCATCAGCACTGCAGAAAGGTGGGAAGAAAGGGGGAAGCAGGGGTGGGATTAGGATGGAAGAATTCAGTTTGTAGTGGATGTTCAAACGACCTAGACCTGAAATCCTCAAGATCTGCTAGAGCCTGTGCGTAGAAAATCCTATCAGATGAGACAGGCCTGGTTAGAGTAGATGACAGTGTTTGTTTTCATGATCCAAAATCACTTATTACTTTTTTTCTAGGATTCATATTTGAGGGAATATTTCTTTCTAGCATAGAAACATAAACTTCCTAGTATATAAAGTATTGCTCATAACTTTTTATGGTCATAGCTATGTCCAGGGTATTTCTAAAGCAATTGTCAACTTCTTAGTGACAAGTCTGAAATGATGGCACCAGTCACATTTTCCTTCAACTCCACTTAAATGGCCATCGTCCATTCTCCAGGGAGAGTAAGAGAGTGATGAGTCAAAATCAGCCCAGTACAGCTGAGGTTAGGCAACCTGAGATGACCCTATCCTATAGCAATACTGACGAATATCTTGCATACCACCATAGAAGCTTCATCTGGTGATGGATGGAGATAGAGACAGAGACCCACACAGGAGCACTGGTCTGAGCTCCCAAGGTCCCAATGAGGAGCAGAAGGAGGGAGAACATGAGCAAGGAAGTCAGGACCACGAGAGTGCACCCACCCACTGAGACAATGGGGCTGATCT
>NC_022012.1:21086588-21098833 GCF_000317375.1 Microtus ochrogaster
TTAGGGGCCTAACCTGGCATGTTTCAGATTCAACAAGGAAGCAGCTCAGATTAGAGATAATTCTGGGAACCAAGTACTTGCCATAGCTGGTTACTACAGGTAGATAACCATTGGAAGAGCTAGCTCCACCTATTAAACCGAAGTTGGTGCCGCCATGGAACATGTAGAAGTTGAAGGAGAACCCAAGGATGAACATCTCCCGTACATCCTTCAACAGCACTGCAGAAAGGTGGGAAGAAATGGGGAAGCAGGGGTGGGATTAGGATGGAAGAATTCAGTTTGTAGTGGATGTTCAAACAACCTAGACCTGAAATCTTCAAGATCTGCTAGAGCCTGTGCGCAGAAAATCCTATCAGATGAGCCAGGACTTGTTAGAGTAGTTGACAGTGTTTGTTTTCATGATACAAAAATCACTTATTACTTTTTTTTATCTAGGTTTCAAATTTGAGGGAATCTTTCTTTCTAGCATACGAACTGTATAGCAAGTATTGCTCATGACTTTTTAGGGCCATACCTATGTCTAGTGTATTTCCAAATCCCTTGTGAACTTCTTAGTGACAAGTCTGAAATGATGGCACCAGTCGCATTTACCTTCAACTTCACTTAAATGGCCATCGTCCATTCTCCAGGGCGAGTAAGAGAGTGATGAGTCCAAAATCAGCCCAGTAGGGATTATACCACTTCCGGCATCTATTCCCAGCACACCTTCATCGTATTTCCCCCTCCCAGAAGAACTCATTCTCATTACTTTTATAGCATAGTGAAATGTATATAAAATAAAAAACTACAGAAACTTAACTTCCTTTTCCAATGACCACAGAGATGCTCAGTCGATGGTCAATCCATGTGAGCAGATGTCTGCTGATGTCTAGATGGTATCTACTTAGCTAAGTTGATGTTAAGTGATACAACATCTGAGAACCTTGTCCCTAAACTTCAAGTATATTAACAAACAACAAAAAAGAAACAAAACAAAGAACCAGACCAGTGCCCCTGTAAAGTCATAAGGAGGGCTCACTCTGTGGATTTCCAAACTGGCGGGCAGTTCCCCATGTGTCGGAAGAGTCTGTCGTATACACCATCATCAGTATGGGGCTTCTGCCCTGAAGGAAAATAAACACATCCGTTTAGGAATTCTGCAGCCCTGAACAACCTGCAAAGGAGCTGTGCTGCCCAGGGCTTCAGCACTTTAACTGAAAGCAGCCTGCTGCCCCCAGGAGTGCAGAGTCCTGCTCGTCCATTCCCACGTGATCTTCCCAGCCACATCGTCTCCTCGTGTGCCTTCACTGACTTCATTTTTTCCATGCTTTGGGGTAGGAAGGGTACCAACTGCTATTTTAATATTATGCTTTCAAGACATCCTAAAAGTAGAATTTGGAAATTTCTAAAAATAGAATCCTTTTATTCTCCTGGGTGACCTGAGTAGAGGTCTGGTGAGAAACAGCAGACACAGAGGAAGGTTTTCAATGTTCAATTACAGGGGACTGCACAGGTGAAGGGATCATGACAAATGCTGGGCTTTCAACTATGGCAGAAGGCAATGTCCTCAAAACCAGAGTGAACAAGAGTTAGGACTACAGCACTCAAACACTATGGCCTGTGGACCAAGTGTTCTGGACGTATACAATTTGAACCTAAAACCACCTGAAATAGATAGTTAAGAACACCAAGGACTCAGATTTTTAACTAAACTAATTACTACCAAGGTTTTCCTCAATAAGTGAGCCAAGAAGTCCTGAGTAAGGCAAGAAGCAAAGCGGCTGTCATGTCTGAAAGGCCTTTACTTGAATGGATTGGAGTTCTTCATATGTTTCTTTCTTTATATTCTTCATGTGGACAGTGGCCAGCACTGTGGGTGGAAAGAACACACGTGAGATCCTGCCATGTCCACACAGAACAGACTCTCCCAGAACCACGCTGCAGAATCCGGACCAAATCTCTTGGACATCTGCGTCCCAAATTCTCACTTCAATACTGCAGTATCCAGAGCTACAGCCACAGAAGCATATACGAATGGATTTACACATTGCTCTTCGCTTAGAACTTATGGCGATGGTCTTGAATGTTAAAAAGTGGTTGAAATACACCTCATGACACAAATTAATACATGAAAAGCAAATCAAGCAATTGAGATTCTAAAATTTGATGTTTTTGGTTGTATCGGTCAAATCCAGGATCTCTTTCATGCTTGACTTCTAGATCAAAACACCATTGTAACCTTTGAAGTACAACAGAAAAGGCCACAAAAGAAAACAAACAAACAAAAAAAACAAAAGCAATAACAACAACAAAATAAACTAGGGACAAGAGCATTGGAAGAGAATGGAGTTGACAAAATCGCTTAGAGGGGAGAACGCAAGAATTGCTTTATTGCTTTTCATAGTCTTGGTCCCTATGCATTCATTCTTTCCTCTTAGCATGTTGATCCCATGTACACATGCTAAGCAAGTGCTCTACCCTGACAATTATTCCCTCCCACCCGACTCCCAACCCTGCTTTTGTTCTCTGGACACATTTGTTCCGAGAATGGCCAGGGCCATGGCTCCCTGGCAGTACCACTGCTCTGAAACCCTCCATTCTGTGTGGTTCAGTCAGGGACACTTGTCAGAGCTGGAGACAACTTACTTGTGCCCCAACTGTTCCCTGTGCTAGGCCACTCAACATTTGAAAGGGAGGAGTAACGCTCTGTTCATAACAGGTGCTGTGCACCAAGGTTGGGCCCTACATCCTAACTCAGTTTTGACCACAAGTTCTTACCACCAGGAAATGGAAGAATGAACCATAGAAAGACCTGTGCTTTTTCAACCTGGCCAGTGTAGAAACAAATGCAGACAATACCATATCATTTTTCAAGTGGCCCTTTCTCAGATTCAGGCCATCGTCTGCAGTCATGAACAGCTCACTGATCCCTCTTGACACCAAAGCCTGGGGAGAAAGTCAGTAAGAGAAGTAAATGGGTTGCCCTAGGCCCATGAGTTTGCTTCTTCCTAGGGCTGGAAAAAAAAAAAAAAGAACTATGGCCATGGAAATGAGACCATTCATTTGAGACATGGAGAGGAAGGCTTCATTCCCCCATGCAACCACTTTTATGTTAAAAAGTTAAAACAAAAATGTGAATCTTGCCTCTGCCACACTCCTCAACAGCAGTTAAATTCCAAACCTCAGAGAAGAGGCAGAGGGGCAATTGTATCACCCAATGCAGTGCTTTCCCCAAAGGACCTCCAGGGGTTGCTCTAAGCCACAGAGCAGAAATTGAATGCTTCTGTCCATGCTGTCACCAAATCACCATACCCTGAGCCAAATCCACGGGATCCACTTCCGTCAGTAGTTTCTTCTGTCAGTGGTAAGAGCACCTAAATTGTGATTACTCCACCCATGGTGGCCCTTTCACCTGCATGACCCTTAAATATTCCTAATTTGACTACAAATACTTCAGGGATACTCTCAATCAAGACAGAGAAGAGATGAAGGGACTCATGTAATGGAGGGGCAAAGTACTGAGGTGGTGGCTGCAGGTTCTAAGACAAGTCAAATGTGTGCCTTTTTTGAGCTTTTGGACTACGATATCTTGAAAGCCAAAGAATTAATAGAATTCACCTCTGAGTCTTTTGTTGGTATCATAAAATTATTGGTTTCTATGAGTCAATTTCAAAAACTAAAAAAGGCAGAAAAGTCACTCAAGTGAGAGGAACCAGGGCGTCCCTTGGCACTCTGTGCCACTGTTCTCTGATTCCCATAGGTTTGATGAAGGTTCAGTGTTTCAGTCCACTCCAGTGAGTAATGTGCCTTGTTGGTGGGTGACCGTATAGACAAACCCAGTAGGCTTGTCACACAAACAGAAACGGATTCTTCTGTAGAACACGGGCTGCATTTATTCCCATTGGCCTTTTATTTTTAAATCACATCTACACAGTTGGACAAAGTGTTTCCTAAAGATTTAGTTGGAGAACCTAGACAGAGATAAAATGTAAGGACCTGAGGTCCCAGTAAGGAAAGGAGTCAGCGGCTGATCTGAGAAAATGGGATGGTGAAAATATTCAGTGAGCAAGTTCAGTGCAAGAGGAGCCATGGCCATGGGGGACACTTGGGGCAAGAACTGAGCAGCTGAGGGTCCTGCATTAGAAGGACGGATGGAGCTGCTGCACTCCGTGATTGACAGCAGAGAGTTACTGCCTCTGGGTGCTAAGCTACTGAGGGAAACCACAGGAAAGCTTCTGATGGAGGTTTTTACATTGACTGAGGGGCAGGAGAGAAGGCAAGAAACTGAAGTGATGAGCAGAGGGAAAGGGAAAGAGAAGTTTGTTTGGTGTGGAGATGTTTGAGAGGTTGGAGCAATGGACTGAGGGCATGTAGGGAGTTGTAAAAGTCCAAGGAATATAAACTATGTTTGCTATGGTACCTCACACCTGCAAATACTAAATTTAAAAAGGAAACAAAAAATAAATTAAAATTTTGACCATATTAAGTTAATGATGCTTAAAAATATTCTGTTTTTTTTGTTAATAGGTTATATCTATTTCTTGATGCTTGTTTTGTTTATGTTTCTGATGTACTTGTAAGTTTTGTTGCAAGCATGGCATGAAGACAGAAATGGTTGGGATATTTTGCTGTCTTTGCACCAACAGCAGCTAGTCAACACTGCTGTGGCCAAATTTATAGGCATGACCCCAAACTTATCTCTGAGCTCTGGACACTGGATTTGGATTAGGAAGAATTCAGATGTTTTTTGATAAAGGTAATGTTGAAACTGTTTAATGCTGTTCTTTTTTTAAAAGCTGTCTCTAGATCTAGATTGTGGTCTTCCTTCACTAGACCCAGGCATACTTAGTTAAAAGTTTCCTCTGTGCCACTGTGTCAGTCTGACACTGTGACAAGGAGAAAACCAAGCAGAACAGCCAAAATTTGGACTTGGTTTACATAAACATTCAACTGCTTTGAAATTTATGGGTTTGTTTTGTTAAATATAGTTAAAAATCTGTTAAAATTAAACTGAAACTAGTTTAAAAATTAACTAGTAACACTGGAAATTGGTATATTATAATCTATATGTGGGTAATTTTAAAGAAACCATAAGACAGGATTTCGTTTTGGATTTTGGATTGCCATCATTTTTAGTCAACCACATGGCTCATTTTTGCAAAAATTAAGAAAGATAGATATTATATGATTTCACCACCATCTTGATTAAGGTGACCACATGGAAAGGGCCTACCTAGGAGACAACAATGGGTATTTAAGATATATATGTATTAATATATATAATATAATATTATATTATATTATGCATTTTATAGGATAATTTCCTTTCCTGAAAACAAGGTGTTGTGTGTATACACACACACATACACATATATATGCTAAATGTTAAAATTGCACCTCAATGCTTTTATACAGAAGAATGTACCTTGTTCTGCCAGGTAATTTTGTAATTTGAGAGACACCCAGGTGAAAGGCAGGAAGAGATCATAGCGAGCAGCCGAAGTTTGCAAATGTATGGCAAGGCTAGAGGCCCAAGGAAAGTCCAGTTGCAAGGATAAAACCTAATAGTTTTAAAAATGCCAGTGCCAGGTGATAGTCATCAGAAACACTATACAAAGAAATGGAGCAGATTCTGGAACATTTGTGCTTATGAAATATTTTATATTGTTAATGTATGAACTTAAAGTGAAGTGAAATATGCCCCCCCCACAGTGCTGCAGCATGCATGGGCGGCCTGCTTATATTGGGTTTCACGGTCTGAGTTGATGAGGATGACTGACCAAGTCTCTTCCTCAAGGAACAGGTCCTGCCGAGGTACGAACTCCAATTGCTGGATTCAGAGTCCAGAGCATTAACCATTACACCACAGGAGCTGGTGATTTGGACTTACAATAAAAAGCTAAAATTAGGGTCAGAGCCATAAGCAACAAATATCAACCAAAAACTGGGATACTCATTTCTTGTGATGCAGAAAGACAATGATCTAAGTTGTCTGACAGAGAGCTTGGAGCAGCTTTTAAGTCCATGGATCTCAATCTTTTGGGGGTTATACAGGGGTAGCCTAGGACCACCTGCATTTCAAATGTTTGAAAATAACAATGAGAAAAAAATTGTAATGGGGGTGACCACAACATGGGAAACTATATTAAAAGGTCAAAGCATCAAAAAGGGAAAAAAAAGGTTAAAAAGCAATGACTTAGAAAATGTCTCTCTCCTTACTCAAGGTCAAATCAGGCTTAAAAATGTATGTCTAACCTCATTGTCTTTGCTAACTGTGTTAAACTTAAGCAATTTGGATAAACTGAGTCATATATACTAAAAGGAACTTATGGCCCTGCCATTAATATATGACTACCGTGCCTTAGAACTTGTCAAGGGCAATGCTAGCCCCTAAGGTCCTTCCTGTTCCCATTTTGCCATGAGACCTTTTCCTTGTCACCTTTCCTTGCCTTCCCAGGTGACAGCATTAACAGCTGAATACAAACTTGTTCTATTTTTACCCTTGGAATGGCTAATTTAGTTTTCTTTATTAGTTTCCATTCAAAATCATTAATTTAAAGGCAAAACCTGACAGGAAAATAATGTAAAACCCTAGTTTTATGAAAGCTCCTAAATTACCGTAGACTGTTAGGGTTGTAGACAAGTTAATAATCAGTCATCCTCAAAGCACTGAAATAATTAATTACAGGGATAAGCCCTATTTAGTTCCCTGTACATGATTTCAAAGTCAAGCTTAAAACAAGTAACTAGAAACAAAGTTTGTCTAATCAGACATACCTAAGCAACCCTCAGAGATCTGAGGAATGTGGCATTTAAAATGATAATTAAAAAGTTTATTATATCAAACAGAGACTCCTAGATCCTGGCAGTGACCAATAGTCTCCAGAGAAGATTATGGCACATTATGATGGTTTTTTTTTTTGATCTGGATTATGATGATGCTGACCACTAGGCAGGATGCTTCAATGCACCATCTGCTGCCAGAACCCACACCAGACTGTGGGCAAACAGCAGGACGTTGGAGAATTGGTTGCACCGCTTTTGCCTAGACAAAATAAGGTCAGTCTTTTCCATGTCCCTCTTCCACAGGAACCTCTCACCTTATGGGCCTGGTAAAAACTGCTGTTCTGATACTTCTGCCTCCAAAGGTATGTAAACTTGAATAAGACTGTATATAGACTGGTTCCTGAAATTTTTAATAGATTCTAAAGCTGCTTGGTCTGTTCTCAGGTATAATTATTTATCCTCCTGGGAGCTCTGATAGTATTGATGGCTAAGCTAGCTATAACTTTTGTCAGCTCGGCAGCATCAGACAACCAGATCCTTCCACATGGTTATTCCCAACTTGTTAGCTCATTTTATATAGAGAGTCTGAGGATATAAAAGGTATGATGTAAATACAGGTTATAGCAATATACATAGATGATTAAGATATGAAAATTATTTCAGATTTCTTTCTCCTTCTATGGTATAGTTCTGATAAGCTGGTAGAGCAATAACTACTTACTGTTTGGGTTACAAGCTCAAGATTTTAGATTTATCTGGCTGCTATCTAAATATCAACTTAAAGATGTTTCTCATCAGGCCCAAGATATCTCTGTCCAATCCATACCTGGCTTTTGGGGCAGAAGGGAAACGTACTTGTTTCTAACCCAAATCTATAGTTTTTGCTAGGACACAAAGGAATGAGTCTACTCCTGCTGTTTTACAAATACCTTTTATCTTCTTTTTATATGATAGGGACCTGAAAGTTTCAAATGTATTGTTTTCCTTTAAGTACATAAATTTTAACTCATGTTCCTAGTTTGAACTTGTCTCAACAGGTTTCCACTTGCCTGGCAGAAACATCCAAGCATCTATTGCTGACTACAACCTGCTCTGAATGACTTGTGAGCCCCGGACTTGCTGAAAATTGATGTGGACCAGTGCAGCCAATGTGAATGCTCACTGTATTTTCAACAGAGTCTGTGGACCAGATGTTTCCGATAAACCCCATTGCCTGAATTCCCTCTTTGCCTTCTTAGCCCCTGACAACAATGTCCCAAAGTCAGCCAGAAGCAATTACAGTAAAAGAATATATTATCCTGTGATCCCTGGTTGAGAAACGAAGTCAAAGGAAAACTCTCTTACATAGGGAGACTATATGCAGCACTAGGTAAAGAATGTTGCTTCTATGTTGACTATTCAGGGATAATGAAAGAATCCATGGCAAAGTTAGAGAAGGCCTGGCCTTATTCTAGTTTTGCTACTCACATTTGGGCCTTGCATTTTAAAAAAACTGGTCCAGTTTACAAAAGAAAAATTGGGGCCATCCAACTGATGGTAATATGGACCCAATATCAGTCCCTCCTCCAAGAGACCAGGGAAACTATAGAGTTCCATGACTGAAATTCTCAGGAACCAGTCAAAGTGTGTGTGTGTGTGTGTGTGTGTAAGGATCTGACCTTGCAGACTCTTTTTTATAAAGGGGCTTCATCATCTTAAGCCATATAGAGACTGGGAGCTGACCTCAGCTCCAGGAATATGCTGCAATAGCATATTAATTTAAATGGATACCCTAGAAATAGCCAATTGAGGAGCTAAGGAGCAGGACCAGAATCATTTAAAAAAGATCAAATGTCTCTGAAGACATCCTGCCCTCGCAGATACCTTGTCAGTAATTATTGTTTCTTTGTTAGGGTTTTCGTGCACAAAAACTAACCAATGGTTTCAGAAATCATCTTACTCTAACCAATCGCAAGACCCTAAAACATGCACGCACCTTAATTCTGGCGTTTCCCCTTTAAAGGCTCTTTTTCCTCAGGCTCGAGGCCTCGCTCACTCCTTACCCACTGAAGCATCACTGTGCTGGAGGTTTGTGATCCAAGTTTAAGCTTCCTAAATAAGGTCCATTTGTATTTAGATTGGAAACTGGCTTCATGAATTTATTTGGGGTTCCAAAACGCAGGCATAATAGTTCTGAGGTCCAGTTGATTTCACTTCCCCAACTAGAAGGACTGGCTCTTGAACCCTGAGTTAAAATAAGTTCTTTCTTCCGAAAGTTGCTTTTGTCAGATATTTTACCACAGCCACAGAAAAGGAAACTCAGACAGTGGTGTTTTGAGACAGGGTCTCATGTCACACAGGCTGACCTCCAACTCACTATGTAGCTGAGGGTGACCTTGAACTGCCGACCCTCTGACCTTCACCACTCCCAGCGCAACAGCAAATCTGGCTGTGTATATTATGTGCTGTTTATTAGTATCTTAAGAAATAGTTACATCTGAAAGTAAAAGAATGGAAAAGCACTTGTTAAATGTCACTCAGAAGGAAGCTTAGAGTCCTAGAAGGTGAAGCTGTCCTAGTGTGGGTCTCTGCCTTCTGTCAGAGACATCCGTGTTATTGCCAGGCCACTGACTAGAATATAACCAAAGATCAAACATAAAATTGGACCCTATCCATCCACACAGCTCACAGTTCCAGGCAAGCTACAGGCATCTGGGATGTGTTTGTGCCACAATATAACAAACCACAGAAGCAGAGCACTTACCGTTTTGACATATGCCATATACTTCTTATCCATATTGTAGGAGCCATATTCATTCTCAATTTGCACAGCAATGATAGGGCCTCCTTTTGTATACTGAGGGTCAAGGAGGAAAGAATAGAAGAGTGAGATATTGATGGGAAAAGATGGGATTTTCTGAATCCTAGGCACACACGCAATAACAGCACACCCAACTCCAGACTGAACCTCAGTGCTGGTCATTTCTTTCATTCACCATCAGTGCCTCTATGTGAGAAGTCAAATGCTTCCAAAATAGTTCCTTTAAAAGGATCCCCTGAATAACCACCATTTCTGCATACTTTAATGTGTTCATAGTGAGAGCTCAAACTTCCAGAGTCACCCTCCCCATCGCCCAAGAGCTTCGCATTTAGGGGGCACTGCCTTTGGCACTGTCATCTTCATTTAAGATGCGTTAAGTCCTACATGAAGATTAACTTGCATGGACCACCAGCCCCTTAGTGACTCCATCTTGTCCTTTTCACTTTCGTAGCCAAACTTAAACTATTTCCTCAAACTTCCTTCAGGAACATGTAGGCTAACCAGAAGGTGTCTCACATGTAGGGAGAAAGACACTCTAAGGAATTCAACTCCATGACAATGTTAGCGACATGGGAGCCTCCAGGATTCTGTACTCCTTTGACTGAAGTGTTTGCACACCCAAATCTGACCATAATGACTGAGGAGATACTCAAGACAGCCAGAGTTGAAATGGGAAGATAGTGAGCAAGCATCTATCCTAAGCAAGCAAGCATCATCCCTAAGTTATTTAGCAGGGAAGTAAAACAAACACCAAGACTAAAGGTGTGCTTTAATTTTCTAAAGCGCATACTCTTAGCTGACAAACATGGAAAGACTTTCAAAAGCAGCTTCTTCTCTTTTGTCTTAGGCTCTTTATCTCTCTGATGAAGAATAGAGCAGAAAAGAAGAAATGACCTGAGGCAGAAGAACTGGAATGTGATAAATTTGATTGAAACATTCTAGAGAGGATTGCTCAGTGGTATGGGAGTACTGACCCATGAGGCTGCAGGGGGCGTTTCCAAGACCTCCCAGCATCACCTGGACAAAACTCATCCCCGGAAGAGGTAGAACTCACGTAGGGATTCCAGGTTGAAGTTTCAAGGCTGCAATATCCTAAATTAGGAAGGGTGAGCACAAACGGCTGCAGGGATGAAAATATCCTCTGTTCAGTTCTGTTCTGGAAACAGCTTCTCACTATGGAGCCCTGACTGGCCTGGAATTCCTTACGTAGATGGTTTGTCCTTGAGCTCACAGAGATCTGCCTGACTCTGTCCCCTAAGTGTTGAGATTAAACATGTACACCACCATACCCAACTTGTTTTTTAATTTTTGAGGCAGGGTCTCTTGTATCAAAAACTGGTCTCAAACTCTTTAGGACTAGGAAGACAATCTTGAACTTCAGGCCCCATTACCTCTATCCCATAACTTCTGGGACTGCAAACTTGGAAAACCACGCTGGTTTATGAGATGCTGAGGATTGAACTCAGGGTGTTTGTGGAAGGCAAGCACTCTACCAATTGAGTTACTACCGTATCCTGAGGATCTGTTTGTATATACTGTCCATATAATAGCAACCAGCTGCTTGTAGTTATTGGTACAGTGAAGGAGAAGTGCGTGCCCTGGAAAATTAAATCTAATTGTACTTTGTTTACATTGATTTAAGCAGCTAAATGTGCCTATGAACACCATGTCTCTGAAAAAGGCCATCTTGCCTGTCTCTCAAATGTGCACTGGCTTGTGTAGTTGGTCACTTATGAGTTTTAATATCTTTCTGGAGCAATGATAGTCAATTCCCCCAAAACGTTCAACCATGTGAAGCATTCATCTAAACAAATGCATGTTTTGGCATTGCCTCCATTTAATATATACTAATCTAAAATAATTACTGTGAGGATAAAGTAAGTTCGGTAAGTACTGATTTCCTAGTGAAAAGTTGATATCTAATAGATGTTGTGATGATTTGAATATAAATGGCCCCCATAGGTCTATAGGGAGTGGCACTATTAGGAGGTATGGCCTTGACGGAGTAGGTGTGGCTTTTTTACAAGAGGTGTGTCACTAGGAGAGTGGGCACTGAGGTCTCAGAAGCTCAAGCCTGGCCAGTGTGTCACTGTCACTTCCTGATGCCTGAAGATCAAGATGCAGAACCCTCAGCTACCTCTCCAGTACCATATCTGCCTTCATGCCGCCAGGCTTCCTGCCATGATGATAATGAACTAAACCTCTCAACTATACGCCAGTCCTGATTAAACTTTTCCTTTCTAAGAGTTGCTGTGCTCATGTTATCTCTTCACAGCCACAGAAATCCTAACTAAGACCAAAGTAATTAAAATTTGTCACTCTCTACTCATTTTCTACATGGAATAGACATTCTTCAGCCTAATGTGCAGTTCTGTCTCAACTGAAGCCAACCTAAATTGAAAATATTGTTTTGGGTCTCTTTCTCTTCCGGTCGCAGGCGGTTCGGGAGCCGCCGATTACCGTCCAGCCATGGCCAAGTCCAAGAACCACACCACACACAACCAGTCCCTGAAATGGCACAGCACCGGCATCAAGAAACCCCAGTCACAAAGATACGAATCTCTCAAGGGGGTTGACCCCAAGTTCCTGAGGAACATGCGCTTTGCCAAGAAGCACAACAAGAAAGGCCTGAAGAAGATGCAGGCAAATAATGCAAAGGCCATGAGTGCACGTGCGGAGG
>NC_022012.1:21100973-21102795 GCF_000317375.1 Microtus ochrogaster
TTTTCTAAATGAGTCCAGAAATAAAGCCCTGTGAATGTGTTACCCACCCAGGGATCTTCAGACCACAACTCACCTGGGCAAGCCTCCAAGGTCCAGGTCACTGCCAATGTAGGGACCTGGACACAGAATGACCCAGAGCCCCTCATCTGAAGCCATGGTGACAAAAGCTCTGGAAAGAAAGCAGTCACAGTGACATTTCCCTCAAAGTAATGGCTTGGCACAGCAGCTCTCTTCCTTCCTTTCTTCCTTCCTTCCTTCCTTCCTTCCTTCCTTCCTTCCTTCCTTCCATCCTTCCTTCCTCCCTTCCTTCCCTCCTTTTTTTTTCTTTCTTCCTCTTGTGGGCTTTGTACTCAAAGGGACTGTGACTTAGACAAAAGTGTTGAAGATTTAAGACAAAAATACTCTGAATTCCTCCCATTATTATTTATTGGAAGAGAAATATATGACACTAAGGAAGATCCCATTTAAATGAAAACAGACTTTTACTTTTGCAGGAACTTGAGGCTTACATGTTATAGCATCTAACATCACTTTGAGTGACATGGACTGCTTTTTCATGTCTCTGACTTTGCCTCTGCTACACACAGTCCCTTCCCATATACTTCTGAGCAACTTCAAAACTTGATTCAACTTTGTCATCATCACTGTCTTTCCTGACTTGACCCTAGCTGGGTCTGGAATAGATTGTATTGCCTCAATATGTGGTATTTGCCTTTCTCTCTATACTATAAACTATAGCTCAGAAATCTGACACTGTAACTAAGAAAGCAGGTTCTTCATGATGCATTCTGTAGAATGCTGGCTAAAACAAGGTGCAGACCATACTGTAATAGTAGGCTATGGCCTATATAAGCCATAGACCAATGACTCAAGGAGGCTTCAAGTCAGGAAAAAAGTTATTAGAGCTTTTGGCTAGCTATTAAAACAGAATTATAGGCCAAGGGTTGATGTCACACACCTTTAATTCTAGCAGTAAGGAAGTAGAGGCAAGCAGTCCTCTGTGAATGTGCGACCAGCCCGATTTACATAGAGAATTCCAGGCTAGGTGGAGTTACATGGTCTGACAGACCCTGCTTCAAAACAACAACAACAACAACAACAAAAAACCAAGAAGCAGAGCTATACAGCCATTCCTTCACCCAGTTCCCCAGGCACATCCCTATCTGAATCTCAGAATCAAGTAATTAAAGTATGAACACATACATGAGGTCCAAGTTTTCAGTGAAGTGAAATTGGCCCACTCTTGGCTCATGAAGGTTCCAAGGAACATGCCTGTCATGTGGAAAAAAAAACATAAGAAGCTCCCCTATCATGCGCTTCTTCAATACCGACTGCTCCACTTTTAACCTAGAAGCAAGCGTCTTTCACTTGGAGAAAGCTGAATGTTCCCACACCTAAGCCTCCAGTGTGGCACCTGCATTCCAAGCACTGAGGAACCTGAAGCAGGAGGATCATGAGTTAAAGGCCAGTTGTCTATATAGCAAGCCGTGTATTGAAAAACAACCTTAAAAAACAAACAAAAACTGTTGGGTTTTGTGGTACATGCCTGTAATACCATCACTTTGGGGGCTAAATGGAGAGGCTCACAAGTTTGAGGCCAGCCTAGGCTACATAATGAGAATCTTCCAAAAACAAAACAAAAGAAAACAAAAACAAAAAATACCAGACCTGGTGACACATGTCATGTCCTTACTTCCAGTTAATGGGTGATGAAGCACAGGGATGCACAGTTCAATGACTAATTCTGGTAGAGAGTTCAAGGGTAGCTTCAGCAATTTAGCAAGACCCTGTCTCAAAATAAAAAGTAAAAAAGACTGTGCAC
>NC_022012.1:21103285-21119979 GCF_000317375.1 Microtus ochrogaster
AAAAAAATCAAAACAACCATATATAGAATCTACCTCAAGAATCTCAACAGAGGAGATGGCTCAGCGGTTAAGTACTGATTGCTCTTGCAGAGGACCCAGGTTTGACTCCCAATATCCTCAACCACCCGTAACCTCAGTTCCTGGAGTCCCCTTCCGACCTCTGCAGGTCTGTTTACTGCAGATCCAGTTCTGGTAGACAACTTCTCATGCTGTTCTGTGGGTTACTTTAACATCTTTTTGTCATATGCGTTTTATTTCCTTTTATCTACAATATATTTCTTTTTATCTACAATATTTCATATGTATACACACATTTTATATAAATGCATATGTAATACTATATACTGAATATATATTTTATACATGTATATACACACAAGATAAAATATAAATAAGATGTATACACAAGATTATATATATATGATAAAAAGATATTATATATCTATATGATAAACACATTGTAGTGTGATTATCCTTAGAATTCCACGTGGTTTTGTCAATGAAAAAAAGCAGTATATGTAGCCATGTGGGTGAGTCTCCAAAACAATCTTTCAGTTTTGTTCTTGAGTTTTGTTCTGTGGCAGGATCTCACTATGTATCCCAGACTGACCTCATGCTTGTGATCCTCCTGATCGACCTCCTACATATTAGGCTCACAGGTGTGTATTGCTGCTCTCAGCCCTTGTTTTGGGGTTTAGACTCTGCCTGATTTTGAACTGGAACTTTCTCCATCAGACATCTTGCTCGTGAGCCTAAAGACTTCAAAGCAAGTTTATTCTCTGCTGTCTAGAGTTTTCAACCTCCTAACTGCAGCCATGAAGACTTCCCATCCCCCACAACTTTGTGAGCAATTCATTATAATCACCCTTTACCTGCTGTGGTGGTTTGAAAGAAATATGGCACCCAAAAAAAATGTCACTATTGGAAAGTGTGGCCTTGTTGGAGGAAGTCTGTCACTGTGGGGTGGGCTGTGAGGTCTTTTTCTCAGGTTTCCCTTAGTGGAACAGTCAGTTGACTTCCTGTTGCCTGCAAGATGTAGCACTTTCAGCTCCAGCACCATGTCAGCCTGCGCACGGCCATGCTCCCTGACATGATGTTAATGGACTGAATCTCTCAAACAGTAACAAGCCAGTAAGCAGCTTCCCTCCATGGCCTCTGCACCAGCTCTTGCTTCCAGAATCCCGCCCTCTTCAACTTCCTATCCTGACTTCCTTGAGTAATGAACAGCAATGCTGAAGTGTAAGCCTAATAAACCCTTTCGTCCCCAACTTGCTTTTTGGTTATGGTGTTTTATCACAGCAATAGAAACCTAAGACACCTGCTGATTGTGCTTCCCAGGAGAAACCTGACTATTACAGAGGATTCTGAGAACACAGCCTAGCAGGAGCTGGTCCTCACAAAGAGAATCCTTTGCTGGAGCCCACATTGCTTAAGAAAACTCAAACTTGGGATGGAGATATGGCTCGGTGGTTGGGAGCACTGGCTGCTCTTCCAGGGGTCCTGAGGTCAATTCCCAGCAACCACATGGTGGCTCACAACCATCTGTAATGATATCTGGTGCCCTCTTCTGGCATGCAGGCATACATGGAGGCAGAATGTCATATACATAATAAATAAATTTTGAAAAAAAAAAGAAAAACTCAAACTTCACCTCATGAACCCATATTCAGTGCAGATAATCTTGGTGGTTTAAAAATGCTACAACAGGGAAAGGTTTGTGGGGTGCAGTCCCCACATTTTCATGGTGTTTACCTCCTGGTGTATAAATCCTCACTGTAGAGATCTGAGGAGCATTTCCTTCTGCTCCTTCTGTGGAGGGAGACAGTGACTATTTGACAGGCACCCAGAGGATTCTGTTCTCAACAAAGCTCCAAGGAGACCATTTTACTGAATCTTAGACAGTGTGAAAGAAATCCACCTCCAGCATGCTCTCTACTTGACATGGAGTCAAAAATCATTCAATTCTGTGTCATGGCAGCAAATAGGTACTCAAGACTTCAAAAAATACTGCACATTTTTCTGGTTAGTTGTTATTTTAGTGGTGTTTTTTGGGGTGTTGGTTTGTCAGTTAGTTATTTTTGTTTATATTGCTTTGTTTTGTTTTGTTGACAAATCTTATGTAACCTAGGCTAGCTTCAGTTTTCTATGATTCTGGGGCTGGCCTTAAATAATCCTCCTGCCTCTATCTCCTAAAAATTAAGATTCTAGGCCTATTCCAAAAGCTTGATATGATGACTAATTTTGGTTGTTATCTCCGTTATGGTTTCTATTGCTGAGAAGAGACACCATGACCACAACTCTTATAAAGGAAGACATTTAATTGGGACTGGCTTACAGTTCAGAGATTTAGTCCATTATCATCATGGTGGGAAGCATGCAGGCAGATAAACATGGTGCTATAGAGGCAGCTGAGAGTTATATATCTTGGATAGGCAATAGGAAGTGATCTTAGACACTGGGTGTGGCTTGAGCATATATGAGACCTCAAAGCCGGCCTCCACAGTGACACACTTCCTCCAACAAGACTGCACCTCCTACTAGTGCCACTCCCTATGAGGGCTTTTTTTTTTAACCACTAAAGTTGTTTAAGTACAGAATTAACCAAAACTCAAGCAACTGGACATGCTTCTGAGGGATTCTCTTAATTGGATCATTTGAGGTGGGAAAAGACGCCTCAAATGTAGGTCATCTAAGGACAAAAGACCCACCCTAAAATCAGGACAGCCCACAAAAGATGACATGGAAGAAGGAAGCATTTGATTTTTGCCTTCTTGCCCTATTGCTGGCAAGTTTATCTTTGCTAGTATTAGAACCAGCTTCTATGGGATTCCAATGCAGACTGAAGAGCAACAACTCTTGAGAACTTCCGTTGGACTCGAGCACCAGATTGGGCCTGCTAAGGCACCCAGTTTCATGGACTGAACAATTATCAGATCCTTGTCCTTTCCAATATATATATATATATATATATATACATATATATATATATAACTCTTGAGAACTTCCGTTGGACTCGAGCACCAGATTGGGCCTGCTAAGGCACCCAGTTTCATGGACTGAACAATTATCAGATCCTTGTCCTTTCCAATATATATATATATATATATATATATACATATATATATATATCCCTTTAGAAAACCCTGACTAATAACTTGGCTAACAAATATCCTTCTTAATAATAATTTTTAAATGACTGTTCAGTTTCAGCTAGGATTCAGTTGAAAAAAATTAAATAAGAACCAGAAGCAAGAAGAGCTAATACCAATACTCTTTAAATTGTTTCACACAATAGAGAGAGAAAAGGGACATTGCCAAACTCCTTCTACCAGGTTACAATCACCCTGATACCTAAACCACACAAAGATGCAACAGAGGTAGAAAACTACAAACCAGTCTCCCTCATGAACACTGATGCAAAAATATTCAATAAAATACTGGCAAGCTGAATCCAAGAACACACACACAAAGACCAAAGAGACTTCATCCCAGAGATGTAAGGTTGGTTAAACATGCGGAAATCTGTCGATGTAATCCACCATATAAACAAACTGAAAGAAAAAAACCCACGTGATCATCTCATAAGATGCTGGAAAGCCCGTTGACAAAATCCCACACCTTTTCATGATAAAGGTTTTAGAGAGATCAAAGATACAAGGAACATACCTAAATATAATAAAGCAATTTACAGCAAGCTGACAGCCAACATCAAAATAAATGGAGAGAAACTCAAAGTAATCCCACTAAAATCAGAAAGAAAACAAGGCTGTCCATTCTCTCCATATCTATGCAATATTGTATTTGAAGTACTAGCTAAAACAATAACAAAAGGAGACCAAGGGGATACAAATCAGAAAGGAATTCAAACTACCACTTCTCACTATCATATTATGTATATGATAGTATATATAAATGATCCCAAAAACTATACCCAAGAACTCCTACAACTGATAAACACCTTCAGTAATGTGGCAGGACATAAGATTAACTCAAAACAAAAACATAAACAAAATCAGTAACCCTCATATACACATGTCTATTGCTAGAGCAATAAGACAACTAAGGGAGATCAAGAGGACACAAATTGGAAAAGAAGTCAAACTCTCAACTATTTACTGATGATCTGGTATTTTACATAAGCAACTCCAAAAATTCTACAAAGGAATTTCTACAACTCATAAACACCTTCAGTAAAGCAGCAGGATACAAGATTAACTAAAAAAAAATCAGTAGCCCTCCTTAATACCGATGATAAAATGGGCTGAGAAAGAAATCAGAGAAATATCACTCTTCACAATAGCCACAAATAGCATAAAATATCATGAAGTAACTTTAACCAAACAAGTGGAAGATCTATATAACAAGAACATTAAATCTCGGAAGAAAGAAACTGAAAAAGACATCAAAAAATGGATAGATCTCCCACGCTCTTAAATAGGTAGGATGAACATAATAAAAAATGGCAATCTTGCCAAAAGCAATCTACAAATTCAATGCAATCCCCATCAAAATCCCAACACAATTCTTCACAGACCTTAAAAGAACATTACTCAACTTCATATATGAGGAAACAGAAAAACCAGAACATCTAAAACAATCTTGTACAATAAAGGAACTTCTGGAGGTATCATCATCCCTGACCTCAAACTCTACTATAGAGCTATATCAAGAAAAAAAACAGCTTGGTTTTGACATAAAAACAGACATGTGGATCAACAAAAGTGAATTGAAGACCCTGACATCCGTGCAAATATGACCACTTGATTTTTGATCAAGAAGTCAAAAAGGTACAATGAAAAAAGGAAAACATCTTTAACAAAAGGTGCTGGCGCCAGGCAGTGGTGGCACATGCCTTTAATCCCAACACTCAGGAGGCAGAGGCAGGCAGATCTCTGTGAGTTTGAGGCCAGCCTGGTCTACAAGAGCTAGTCAGGGCAGACTCCAAAGCTACAAAGAAATCTTGTCTTGAAAAACCACACACACACACACACACACACACACACACACACACACAAGTTGATCAAGGACCTCAACATAAAACCAGTTACATTGAACATGATAGAAGAGACAGTAGGTAGCACACTTGAATGCATTGGCACAGGGAACTACTTCCTAAATACAACACCAGTAGCACAGACACTGAGAGCAACAATCAATGAATGGAACCTCCTGAAATTGAAAAACTTCAGCAAGGAAAAGGACATGGTCAACAAGACAAAGTAACAGCCTACAAAATGGGGAAAGGGCTTCACCTTTTGAGCATATACTCAAAGGATATTCAATGATATCACAGATGCTTGCTCAACAATATTCATAGCAGCATTATTCATAATAGTCAGAATCTGGAAACAACCTAGATGCCCCTCAACTGAAGAATGGTTAAAGAAAATGTGATACATTTACACAGTATTACACAGCTGTGAAAAACAATGGCATCATGAAATTTGCAGGCAAATGGATAGATAGAACTAGAAAAAGCCATCCTAACCCAGGACCTACCAGAAAGATAAACATGGTATGTACTCATTCATAAGAGGGTATTAGATATAAAGCAAAGCAGAAGATACCCATACTACAAACCACAGCCCCAGAGAAGCGAGAGCCTTCTTCCAGTAACTGATGGAACCAGATGCAGAGATCCACAACCAAGCATCAGGACGAACTCTGGGAACCCAGTCAAAGAGAGAAGAGGAAATACATGCACAAGGACATCAAGGTGATGATGGAGAAACCTACAGAGACAGCTGAACCAAGCTTGTTGTAATTCATGCGGACAGCTGTGGAGCCTCCATGGGACTGCAATAGGCCCTCCATATGCGGGAGTCAGTTGTGAAGCTTGGGCTATCTAAGGGGCCCCAGGCAGGAGGAACAGGATCTCTCCCTGGTGCATGAGCTAGCGTGTGAGACCCCATTACCTGTGGTGGGATGCCATGCTCAGACTTAATACAGAGGGAAGAGGATTGGTCCTACCCCAACTAAATGTGGCAAACTGGGTCAGTTCACCATGGGGGCCTTTACCTACGGGAGGAATGGATAGGGAGTGGGCTAGCGAGAGGAGGTGAGGGAGGGGCAGAAGGAGGGATGTGAGGGAGAACTTTAGTTGGAATGTAAAATTAATTAAAAATAAATAAAAATGAAAAAAGAAACAGAAGCAGCGACTCACGTGGTAAGGGTGTTGAAGCCACAAGCTTTCATCTTCCTCAAGCTGAGTCTCCAGTTCTGCCTCGGTATCCGGAAGTAGTCCATAGTGCCAGATAGGATCCGGAATGGGGAACCTTCCAGTGTGAATTGTGATCCCTCAACTTTCAGACCTACCTTTCGAATCCGCAGTAACAAGGGGGCCAGGTGAGTTTGATTAAGCCTGCAAGGACAAGAAGGTGTTCAGATCTAGAGCACAGGTTGCTGAGCCAAAAGGCCCAGGAAAGCTGAAGTTTCAGAGTCAGTCTGGGATATAAAGCCTGCTCTGTTTCCAAAGAAAGAGCAGAGAGGAGAGGAAAGCAAGGAGAGGAAGGGAGGAAAGGGAAGAGAAAGGAGCTATGGATGTGGCTCAATGTGGAAAGTGCTTACAGATTCCCAGCATCCGGGTAAAGGCCACGTCAAACGTAATAGTGCATGTACCTAATCCCAGCACCTTTATATGGGAATGGGAGGCAGAGAGAGGAGAATCCATGGAAGCGGTAGACAACAAGGGAGCCCCTGTCTCCAACGAGGTGGAAATCGAAGACTGACATCTGAAGATGTCCTCTGACCTCCACACAGGCACCATGTCACATGCACACAATCATGCACATATCCATCATATGCTCGTGTGCACATCCGCACACACAGAGTTTTTGAAAGTATTCCCTTGGGGACTCTAGGTATACCTTACGTGGGACCTCTTCATTGTTTTGAATATACGTACCTGGGTAACTGGCTAAGGTTGGATGGAGCCATCATGGATAAGGCAGAAAACAGACACAGAATACACTCAGGTCTCCCCAGGAAGGTCCGCATGCTAAATAGGACAGAATAGGGAGGTGAGAAATAGGGGTGGAGGAGAGAATCAGCTAGGGGCTAAAGGAGGCCTTCCTTGAAGAAGGGAGAGGGTGGTCTAATGCAAAGGCAAAATTTGTTCCTGGGCTTTTGTATCAGCTGGAATCTGGACAGAGTCTTGAAGCCAAGGCTGCTGGCTGGGAAGAACTCAAAAGAAGAATAACTGGCTACGTAGCTGGGTTCTCAGCCACCATATACATTTGATGCTGGTTAAGGTCCAGTCAAGTACTGTTTTTACTACAATGGAGTATAACGCCGAGACCTTCCACAACTGCCCAGCTGCTGAGAAATGGACCCCAGTGCTGTCCTGTGTAGCAGAGGAGGAATTTCTTCACAGAGGGGATCAATTCTTTGTCTCCAACTCCATCTTTCATTTGTTTGTTACTGTTGGAGATCAACCCAGATTGCCAGAACTGTTGGGCTGCCAGCATACAAATCTTATTGTTTTTAGGACCTGTTGATGTCTTGATGGTGCTCATTCTGAACAAATGCATCAAAACCTCATGAGTTCAGGCTGGACAGAACTCACTCGGCAGAGTCTGCATGCTGCTGTTTCCAGGATGTGGGTGACATCTGAGCCCATGGTGGTGCCTGGCTCTACAAACTTTTCTAATTAAAATGGTTGATGTTTCACTTTGCTTTATACTTTAAACATAGTTTAATTAACATGAACTTATTATATATCTTTTATTGAATCGATGAAAAATGATATTCCAAATGCACCCTCCTTTTACACACACACACACACACACACACACACACACACACACGTTTTCTCAGCCTGTAGTAATCACTCCTCCGTATTGAAATCACCACCACCACCACCACTACCATCAGCATTTCTGCACAAATGCTAAATTGCTAGCATTAGTAAAAACATTTACATCTGGGCAGAGCTGGGAATGGGTAAAATTTTGGGAAGTCACAGGAAAATTTAAAAACAACCAAAAATTAAATGAAGCAAAGTCAGTGAGGAATTGCTGTCTGGACACGGGGCAGCTTTGGCAGCCAGGAAAGCATAGATGAGGCTCTGGCAAGCTTTCCAGGGAGAAGAGCAGGCATGAAGCAAAACTTCAAGGGAACCTAAAGGAGAGCCCCAAGGGGAGTCCTCAGCCAGTCTCTGCAGAAACCTCCAGCAGAGGCAGCCAGCTAGCCTTTGAAGCAGGGGGTTGCCAGAGTCCATGGTGCAGAGAGGACAGCCCAGAGAATACGCATCTGGGGACAACCAGGCTTTGCCCTTAGCTGTTCCAGAGGCCACTGGCACCAAGTAATGTTCCCAGAGCCTGGCAGTATCGCATTGCCTTGTCCAGGTCGGGCTCTATACTGCCATGGTGGCTCTGCCCGCACTGGTGGCCACAAGCCAGTACCAGAAGGCCTGACCGGCACATGCCAAGTGCTTGCCACACACGCCCTCCCTTGGACACCAGCCGTGCATCAAGGGCCTCTAGGAGATGCCGGTACCTTACTGGACTGGTCTCTTCTCGAAGCCAGCCACTGTCAGCCAGCAGCCACAGCACTGCACCGCGAGCCTCTCCTGACCACTGTGGTCTGCAGCTTCCTGTCCACACGTGGGGCAGGCTGAGCCCAGGTGCCCAGACACTTGCAGTCACTGCACTTCTCTCAGACTGTGGGTGTAGGACCTCGTGGGTGAAGGGACGCTCTGTTTCATATTCTGTCAACACAGTTTATCTTTCTTCCAGCTGCAAAGGAAGTGAAAACGCCTCTTTACCTGCAAAAGAGCAGGACACCCTGTGGGCCCAAGCCACTAGCAGGCTAACTTCCCCCAGAGTTGGCCAGTGCTCCCATTACTGACTTCTCCTGGGTCAGATTGTATTTTCCAGGTCTTCTTGCACGCTAACTGTGGCTCGTGTTACACTTTCCTTTGGTTCTTGCCACTAAACAGTTGCAGTCTGACGCTGGATGAAGCACTGAGATTAATGATTCTCCCCCCTCCCACACACACACAAATTGATTTCCTTTACTGAAGACTTGCACTTATTAAAGAAGAAATCTCTTCTCTACTTGTGGTTTGCAGACCATTGTCTTTCCCCCGTGCTTTCCCTGGAGTGTGTCAGCATAGACTCTCCTTGGGAAATCCAGTCAGCTAATGGAGTTTAGCTTTTCTGTCACCTTCTTCATTTACAACTATGATTCTCCTCCAACCCCCAGGCAGGGTTTCACTGTGCAGCTCAGGCTGTCCAGGATAGCCTCAAATTCACAGAGATCTGCCTGCCTCTGCTTCCCAAGTACTGGGATTAAAGGCGTGTGTAGGATCCCCCATTTACCACTAAGATTTTAGCTCACGATTTTCCCATAAATTCTCCCCTACTTGGTATCACCCATAACATTTATGTTCTCTACTTTCACTTTTACTGGTAATTCCACCTTTTTATTAACCTAACTGAGGTGGGCAACAATGGCCCCATGCTCTCCTGTCACAGTCTGGACTCACACAGATGAGGACAAGATACACAAAGAACCTGTCTTGGGGGAGATCTTCTTCCTCTGTTGCCTGGTGCTGTCCTTGGTGTATCCTCACCCATGACAACAACCTTATTTAAGTCAGGCGCCTTCCTACACTGCTAAAACGTCAGCTGCGTTGAAGTGATTATACACATTATTATTATGCATTTGTATTTTCTACTTAGTTTTTTAAAATTATTTTCAGTATTACCATTTCCCCCTTGACTTTCCCTCTTTTCTCCAGTTAGTCTTTATGTCTGTATTCTATATCCATTGATTTGCTGCTGCTGCTTAAATTGCTATCATTAGTATTTACATGGTAATAATTGTTTTAGATTCTTTTGCAGGCTAGTTATTTTTTATATCAGGAGTTCTCCAGATACCTAATTCTTTGTTGCCCATTTTCTTCTAATATTTGTAGAGCTTTTCATTTGAATCTTTGATCTGTAAAGAGTGAATTGACATACAAGTTATCAAAGTGGGTTAATTTTACTTTTTATCTACAAATAACTAGCAGATTACTCTAAAATTTAATTCTTTCCTAATTTTGAAAAAAATTATTTATCATATACTAATATACTAAATTACTAACTCTATTTGTTTCTGAATTATTTTATCCCATTGCTCTTTGTATGCTAGATCTCCTACTAATGACAACCTACTGCTTGCCAGACACAGTTTCCAAGTCATAAATTCATTCATGTATCATTAAAATAGCATTGGTGTTTGTTACTCTTAGCAAAATATTTAACAAGCCTACTATTCTAAACTGTGCTCTAGACATAGATAATGCCACAGCATGGGGGAAAGCTGACAAGTCTGTGATTGTGGAGTTTACAGTCTAGCACAGCAATACACAACAGTGAGGAACAACAGTAATATTTATACTGTGTTACCAGGTAATGGGTACTTTAGGGAAAGACAGAGCAGAAAGTGTGGGACAGAGTTGGGATGGGAAGGGGAGAGAAAAATGATGTCAAAATAAGAGCATTTTACGTGGGGGCGGGGCACAAGAAGGGTCTCTCACAAGAGGATGACATGCAAGAAACTTAAGGAGTAAAAAGTGAGTCATTTTAATGTACAATATAAAGACACCTTGGACAGGACTGCAAGAACAAAGGCCCTGCAGCAGGAACACTTTAATGAGTTGGAGAAAACCTTAGAGGCACGAGAAACTTAGGAAACTAAACGCTGATGGATCAGCCTAAATCATGTGGCATCTGGGAAATCAAAGGAAGGGCTTTAATCTTTTCTCAGGGCTGGGAAGGCATTGGGGTGTTTTGATTCAGGGAACAACACCATCTGAGTTGCATATTAACATTAACTAAAATGTCAGGGCAAAGTGAGAAGAAACCAAGATTTTTCTGGCAATGAGGTTATGTGGGGTGTCTCTCTGTATGTTGTGAATAAGTTTTATTACCATTGGATACTGACCACACAACATACCCAAATTTATGGGACACAATGAAAGCATGTAAAGCGGAAAGTTCATAGCACTAAAAGCCTGCATAAAGAAGCTGGGGAAAAAAATCCCACACTAGAGAGTTAACAGAAAGCTCAAGAACAAAAAGAAACAAACTCACCCAGGAAGACTATAATCAAATTGAGATCTAAAAACCAACAAAATAGAAACAAAGAAAACGATACAAAGAATCAATGAGACAAAGAGCTGGTTCCTCAGAAAAACAGCAAAATAAACAAAAGGCAGAGAAAGAATATCCAAAATAACAAAATCAGAAATGAAAAGGAGGACTTTGAAAACCTGTATCCCACACAATTGGAAAACTTTAAGGAAAAGGGACAAATTTCTAGATTAATATCACACACCAAAATTAAATCAAGACCAGATAAACAAATTAAATATACCTATAACTGCTAAAGAAATAGAAATAGTCATTAAATGTCTCCCAGCCAAAAAAAGCCACCATAGACCAGATGGTTACAGAGCAGAATTCTACAAGATTTTTAAAGAAAAACTAATACCAATACCCTTTAAATTATTCCATACAATAGAAAGAGAAGGAACATTGCCAAACTCTTTTTACAAGGCTAAAATTATCCTGATACCCAAACCAGACAAAGGAATTACTTAGAAAGAGAATTACAGACCAATCTCATTAATGAACATTGATGCAAAAATACTCAATAAAATACTGACAAACCAAATCCAAGAACACATCAGAAAAATCATCCATCATGAACAAATAGGCTTCATCCCAGAGATGCAGGGATGGTTCAACACATGCAAATCTGAAAATCTGTCAATGTAATTCACCATATAAACAAACTAAAAAAAAAATGATCATCTTACTAGATGCTGAAAAAGCCTTTGACAAAAATACAACATCCCTTCATGATCAAGGTTTTAGAGATACCAGTGATAATAGGATCATACCTAAACATAATAAAGGCAATATATAGCAAGCCAACAGCCAACATCAAACTAAATGGAGAGAAACTCAAAGTGATCCCACTGAAATAAGGAACAAGAAAAGATAGACCATTCTCTCCATATCTATTCAATATAGTACTTGAAATTCTAGCTAGAGCAATAAGACAACAAAAGGAGATCAAGGGAATGTAAATAAGAATAGAAGTAGTCAAATTTTCACTATTTGCTGATGATACTATAGTTGATACATAAGTTAACCCAAAAATTTTACCAAGGAACTTCTACAACTCATAAACACCTTCAGTAATGTAGCAGGACACAAGATAAACTCAAAAAAAAATTGTAGCCCTCCTGTACACAGATGATAAATGGGCTGAGAAAGAAATCAGATAACATGACCCTTCATAATAGCCACAAATAACAAAAAAAAAATATCTTGGAGTAACTCTAAGCAAACAAGTGGAAGGTGCTTAAGGAAATGCTCAACATCCTTAGCCATCAGAGAAATGCAAATCAAAACAACTCTGAGATTCCATCTTATACCTGTAAGAATGGCCAAGATCAAAAACACTGATGACAGCTTATGCTGGAGAGGATGTGGGGTAAAGGGAACACTCCTGCATTGCTGGTGGGAGTGCAAGATGGTATAGCTGCTTTGGAAATGAGTATGGCAATTTCTCAGAAAATTAGGAAACAATCTACCTCAAGACCCAGATCTGCCACTTCTGGGTATCCACCCAAAGGATATTCAGTCATACCACAGGGACATATGCTCAACTATGTTCATAGCAGCATTATTTGTCATCGTCAGAACCTAGAAACAACCTAAATGCCCCTCGACCAAAGAATGGATAAAGATGTGGTACATTTATACAATGGGGTAGTACACAGTAAAAAAAAATAATGACATCTCAATTTTTGGGCAAATGGATGGATCTAGAAAACATATTGAGTGAGGTAACCCAGACTCTGAAAGACAAATATAATATGTACTCACTCAGAAATGGTTTTTAAACATAAAGCAAAGAAAAACAAGCCTACAATTCACAATCCAGACAACAAAGAGGACCCTAAGAGGGACATGTATAGATCTAATCTACATGGGAAGTAGAAAAAGACAAGATCTCCTGAGTAATTGGGAGTGTGGGAATCATGAGAAAGAGTAGAAGGGAGTGAGGAGGAAGGGGGGAGCAGAAAAAATTGATAGCTCAATAAAAACAATAAAAATCAGGTGACTGTATGAATGACAACTTATGCTATTGAGCATCCGTTAGGTATATACCCAAAAGTGGTATTGTTGGGTCTTGAGATGGATTGTTTCAAATTTTTCTGAGAAATTGCCATGCTGACTTCCAAAGTAACTGTTGCGGGAGGTCCTTCCGCTCCTCCAACCTATAGCCGCTGAGATACCAGCCCATTGGGGCATGGTCTCTCTACCTTTAAAAAAGCTGCTACTTCCCTTCTCGTTCTCTTCGCTTCCTGCTCAGTTTCCTGCGACTAGACTCCTTCCTGATTGCGCAGAGGGCTGTTGTCTGGGACGGTTATCTGTAAGTTTTTTCCCCCTTTAAATAAATACCACCCTATTAATCATAATTCCAAACTGGTGTGGCATTGTTTGTGACTTATGCCTGCAAGTAACTGTATCAGTTTGCACTCCCCCAGCAATGCAGGAGTGTTCCCTTTCCCCCACATCCTCTCCAGCATAAGTTGTCATCAGTGTTTTTGATCTTGGCCATTCTTACAGGTGTAAGATGGACTCTCAGAGTTGTTTTGATTTGCTTTTCTCTGATGGCTAAGAATGTTGAGCATTTCCTTAGGTGTCTTTCAACCATTTTAGATTCATTTGTTGAGAGTTCTCTGTTCAGATTTGTACCCCAGTTTTTATTGGATTATTGTTCTTTTGATGGTTAATTTCTTGAGTTCTTTGTTTATTTTGGAGATCAGACCTCTGTCTGATGTGAGGTTGAAGATGTTTTCCCATTTTGTAGGCTGCTGCTTTGTCTTGTTGACTGTGTTCTTTGCTTTACAGAAGTTTCTCAGCTTCAGAAGGTCCCATTTATTAATTATTTCTCTCAGTGTCTGCGCTACTGGGGTTATATTGAGAAAATAGTCTCCTGTGCCAAAGGCATTCAAGTGTACTTCCCACTTTCTCTTCAGTGAGGTTCAGTGTGCTTGGTTTTATGCTGAGATCTTTGATTAATTTGGACTTGAGTTTCATGCATGGCAGTAGATATGGATCTATTTTCATTCTTCTACATGCTGATATCCAGTTATGCTTTTTCCCATTTTATATTTTTTGTCTCTTTGTCAAAAATCAGGTGTTTGTAGGTGTGTGGATTGATATCTGTGTCTTCAATTCAGTTCCATTGTTTCGCCTGTCTGGTTTTTTGCCAGTACCAGGATGTTTTCAGTACTGTAGCTCTGTGGTAGAGTTTGAAGTCAGGTATTGTGATGCCTCCAGAAGTTCCTTTACTGTACAGGATTATTTTGGCTATCCTTGGGTTTTTTGCTTTTCCATATGAGGTTGAGTATTACTCTTTCGAGGTTTATGAAGGATTTTTGCTGGGCATTGCATTAAATCTGTAGATTGCTTCTGGTTAGATTGCCGTTTTTACTATGTTACTCCTACCTACCCAAGAGCATGGGTGATCTGTCCATTTTCTGGTGTTGTCTTCAATTTCTTCAAAGATTTAAAGTTCTTGTCAAACATGTCTTCCACTTGTTTTGTTAAAGTTACTCCAACATATTTTATGTTATTTGTGGCTATTGCGAAGGGTGATGTTTCTCTGATTTTTTTTTCTCAGTCCATTTATCATCTCTATGAAAGAGAGCTACTGATTTTTTTTTTAGTTAATCTTTAGTGTATCCTGCTACATTACTGAAAGTGTTTCTGAGTTGTAGAAGCTTTTTGGTAAAATCCTTGGTAGAATTTTTGGGGTCACTTATGTAAACTATATTTATTTATTTTTATTATTTAATTAAAAATCTCCACCTCCTCTCCTCCTCCCATTTCCCTCCCACTCCCCCATTCCCCTTCCCCTCCCTCTCCAGTCCAAAGAACAGTCAGGGTTCCCTGCCCTGTGGAAGGTCCAATGTCCTCCTGGCTCTATCCAGGACTAGGAAGACGAGCATCCAAACAGACTAGGTTCCCACAAAGTCATTACATGCAATAGGATCAAAACCCAGTGCCATTGTCCTTGGCTTCTCAGTCAGCCCTCCTTGTCAGCCACATTCAGGGAGTCTGCTTTGATCACATCATCCAGCTGGCCTAGGTGTGAAGAGTTTTTACTGTGGTCCTGTCTATTTGGTATACTGTAAATTGCTTGTAGCTGGATGTGTCCCTCTTATCCTAGATTTGCAGAATTTTCTTTAAGGATTGCATTGAAAATATTTTCTGTGCCTTTAGAATAGTTCTTGTACTTCTATGCCCATATTTCTAGATTTGGCTTTCTCATGATATACCAAAGATTTTACAAATTCCACTCATACTCTTTTTAAGTGCCTTTTTAAAAAATCCAATTTTTCCACTTTGTCTTAAACTCCTGAATTCCACCCTTCTCATATTCTAATCTATCACTAGTGTTTTTTGCATTATTTACTGAAATTTAATGAAATCTTCAGCATTTCATTTTTCTTTCACTATTTCTAATCCTTTCCTCCTATTCTGTACTGCCTTCCATATTCCCACCAGCTGTTTATTTCTGTTCTTCATTTGTTTGCATACCTTTTCAGACACTTTATGAAATTATTTGTCTGGATCATTTCCATCTTTTCCAGTTTGGGATTGATCTCTTTTGAAGGAACAAGTTGTCTTTATTGTTGCTGTTTGGACTTACACATCAGTAGCTTGGTCCTTGGCTTTTGTTCTTTTCCTTTCATGAGAGTGCTTACAGTTTTCTGCAAGAGCTAGGTGATGCTATGGCAAACTGACCTTTCTGTTAGGCTGGTATTCAGAGTATCAAGTTCTATTCCCAGACCTCACCTTTAGAGTGGCCATGCCTCTTCTGTAAAGGGGTTGATCCACCCTTTCACATGGGTCACATATATTTACACTACAATTCATAACGGTAGCAACATTAACGTAATGAAGTAGCAACAAAAATAATTTTAGGTTTTGGGGTCACCACAGCATGAGGAAGTGTATTAAAGGGTCACAGCATTAGAAAGGTTTAGAACCACTGCCTTAGGGTAAACTTACAATTGCAAAACTAGACAGTACTCCAGAATAGAAGCCCTCACTGCTGTGTTCCCTCTGTGGTGTCTTGCATTCCTACCTTGGCTCCTAGGTTGTCTTACAGCTGAGAGGCCCTGTGATGGACATTCACTTTGTCTTCTCTCATTTTGAGGACTATTCTGGAACTGTGTCTTAGATGGATACTGGTTCATACACTGGCCTCGAGGTCTGAAAGAGGTTATGTAGGTGGGTTCGTACCTTATAGTCTTATAGTCCTGTGCTGAATGCTTGGTTTGGTGTTACCCGAACTAAGCCTGTCTTCGCTATGTTGGTTGAGGTTCAGTCCTAGAGAAAAATTTGAATGCTATAATCTGAGGTCATCCTGGTTTGGCTAGTTAACCCACAGGTGGCTAAGAATGGGTTAAAGGATGGAGTTGTGGGTCTCTGACTTCACACAGGGCTGGTCAAATCAAGTGGGCTGTATCAAGAAGCTGATACAAAGCCGGGCAGTGGTGGTGCACACCTGTAATCCCAGCACTTGGGAGGCAGAGGCAGGCGGATCTCTGTGAGTTCGAGGCCAGCCTGGTCTACCAAGAAAGTTCTAGGACAGGCTCCAAAGCTACAGAGAAA
>NC_022012.1:21133858-21161817 GCF_000317375.1 Microtus ochrogaster
ACTCAGCAGTAAAAAACAAGAACTTCTTGAAGTTTGCGTACAAATGGATGGAAATAGAAAACACTATCCTGAGTGAGGTAAGCCAGACCCAAGAAAAAAGAGTTTATATTCTTAAAAAACAAAAAAACAAAAAAGAAAACCCAAAAATCCATTTACCTATTGAGTTATTTTTATTTCTCACCATAAATTTCTCTGTATGTGTGAGTATGTGTGCGTGTGCATGTGTGCCATAAAACACACAGATGATTTGTAGGAATTGGTTCTTTTCATCCCACATGGGTCCTGAGGAACAAGCTCAAGTTACCGGGCTTGGTGACAAGCACCTTTATATACCAAGACTTTATTTGGATTGGTGTAACTTTTTTTTTTTTTACCTGAGACAGGGTTTTTTTTATATAAATTTATTTATTTATTAAGGATTTCTGCCTCCTCCCTGCCACTGCCTCCCATTTCCCTCCCCCTCCCCCGATCAAGACCCCCTCCCTCATCTGCTCATAGAGCAATCAGGGTTCCCTGACCTGTGGGAAGCCCAAGGACCGCCCACCTCTATCCAGGTCTAGTAAGTTGAGCATCCAAACTGCCTAGGCTCCCTCAAAGCCAGTATGTGCAGTAGGATCAAAAACCCATTGCCATTGTTCTTGAGTTCTCAGTAGTCCTCATTGTCCGCTATGTTCAGAGAGTCCGGTTTTATCCCATGCTTTTTCAGACCCAGGCCAGCTGGCCTTGGTGAGTTCCCGATAGAACATCCCCATTGTCTCAGTGTGTGGGTGCACCCCTCGCGGTCCTGAGTTCCTTGCTCGTGCTCCCTCTCCTTCTGCTCTGAGACAGGGTTTTTCTGTGTAGCTCTGGCTGTTCTAGAACTTGCTCTGTGGTCCAGGCTAGTCTCAAACTCAGAGATCCACCTGTCTCTGCCTCCCAAAGTGATAAGATTAAAGGCATGTGCCTCCACACTTGGATGACTGCTGTAATTTTAGAATAAGTCATAAAAAATAAGATCTTCAACTTTGGGGACTGGAGAGATTGCTCAGTGGTTAGGAGTACTTGCCTCTCAGTTTCCAGCACCCACAGGGTAGCTCCAGTTCCAGGGAAATAACACCTTCTTCTGGCTTCCACAGGCACTAGGCAGTCATATGGTACACATACATACATGTAGGCAAACCATCCATGCAGAAAAGATGTAAATAAATCTCTTAAAGGCCGGGCGGTGGTGGAGCACGCCTTTAATCCCAGCACTCGGGAGGCAGAGGCAGGCGGATCTCTGTGAGTTCGAGACCAGCCTTCACCTTAACTCTTTTACTTATGTATTCAAAATCAAATCAAATACTCGGTAGTAAATATTCAACAATGGACATATCGAGATCCTTTGTATTTCCATACTTTTAAAATAAATTTGTCATATTCTATTTTCATCCACCACACACAATCTGCACTGACTTCAACTGATTATGTAGATGAACTAAATGGCAAACCTTAATGTAAACAATGAGATTTTTTCCCACAACTTTTAAATTTTTCATAGCAATATTAAAAATCTTCAGTGGAGAGGCCCTGCATATCTTTACATTTGTACTTAAATGTAAATGTTTGAGGACACCACTGCGATATTTTAAGTCTTCACTCCCCAGTTTCTTATTGTTAGTATTGGGAAATTGTAGTGGCATTTCAACTGTATTTTAATAAATAAAGCCTGCCTGAAGATCTGAGAGTAAAACAGTCCCACTGGTCAGCCTTATAGACCAGGTTATGGTAGCACACACCTTTAATCCCAGTAGCCACACTAGTTGCCGTAGAAACCGGGCAGTGTATGCCTTAAATCCCAGTGGTGCACACCTTTAATCCCAGCCCTGGAGAGGAATATAAAACGGAAAAGGGGTGGTGGGGGGGCGGGGGAGACAGTTCTCAGACACAGTCTCAGATCTGAGATTCCTGGAGGCAGGATCATCATTTCAGACTGAGACAGAGATAAAAGTCGATGGCTGGTTGCTTTGCTTTTCGGATCTTCAGGTTGAACCCAAATTTCTGACCGTGAGGTTTTTTTTTTCCAATTTTTTAAATTGATTTTTATTGAGCTCTACAGTTTTCTCTGCTCCCCTCCCTGCCTCCCCCCTCCCCCCTTCAACCCTCCCTACCAGATCCCCATGCTCCCAATTTACTCAGGCGATCTTGTCTTTTTTTCTACTTTCCATGTACATTAGATCTATAAGTCTCTCTTAGGGTCCTCTTTGTTGTCTAAGTTCTCTGGGATTGTGGTTTGTAGGCTGCTTTTCTTTGCTTAAATTTTTATTAATCGTGCTTCCGGAGATATACTGGAATGTATTATTTTTGATGTTGTGGAACAAATGGCATACTAGGCAGGTACCGTACCCCTGAGCTATGGCCTCAGCGCCACTCTGCTCTTTGTGGAAGCACACCACCACACTGCCACACAAGATTTCAGTGAGGTCGATCACAAGACTCAGTTCAGGGACCACAACAAAATATCACAGGCCGGGGGTGGGATGCTTAGCCAGCAAACATTTTCTCAAGAGTTCTAGATCAGAATGTCACAAGTTTATTTTCTGTTTATTTCTAGAGCTGTGAGGGACAATCTACTCCATGCGCCTGTTCTGGCTTCCTGTGACAGTTGGCAATGACTGGTCATCTACCTTCAGCGATGTCCTTGGGCCCGAGACTCCACATGACTCTTAGTTGTTATACTGTTTCATAGGTCCATCCTACAGTAGATCTTATCACCTTATATATACTAATTATATCTGCCAAATTAATTACCATGCCAAGATGTCCGGAACTATTTTTGGGGGGGAACTCATTTCAGCCCACAGCATCATCTCAATTCCTTCAGCGGTGTTATTTTCCTTCACCCTAAACAAAAATGTCTTATTATATATCTGGACTTACCACAGGTGTCTCTCAAAGAACAGTGAATATTGCTATGGTATTTTTTTTTTACTTATAATGCAAAATAATGATGGGAATTAGTTAAAAGTTCATTGGCCATGCTTGCCAGGTCATTAGGAATATGGAATCTCTTGGTAATATCTGAAGATGACAGGAAGAACTTTATTTCAGTGCTGGAGGTAGAAGTCTCGGAGCTCCCACACACTAGTTAAGTGAGCTACATTGCCAGCTCACAATAGGGTCACTCATTCTATATGTAGCCCAGGCTGCCCTGGAACTCATAGCAATCCTCCTGCTTTGGCCTTCTGAGTGCTGGGATTACAGGAATGAACCATCCCACTTAGTTTGTATTTTTGTTATTTTTTTTATTACTTTTAATTATGTGTATGTCATGTGTGGCTGTGTGAGGGTGTACACATGAGTCTAGGTGCCTATAGAGGCCAGAGTTACTGAAGCTGTAGTTACAGGCAGTTGTTAGATGCCTGATGTGGGTACTGGGAATCAAACTTGGGTCCCCTGGAAGAGCAGCAAGTATTTTTAACTGCCATGCCATCATTTCAGTTCCATGGAATGTACTTTTCAATAAGCGTAATTTCAAAGGCATCAGTATGGATAGCATTGTCATTGCCTTGAGGAGAAACAGGAACTTCAGCAACGCCAGCAAACAGACTGGTTAAGAGCAAGGTCTCTAGAATAACAAGGTTCCACAGTGGACATTCTCAGACTATTCTACAACCTCTTTCCTGCACTTCCCTGTTTCCAAGCATGGACTAGGAGACTCTCACACTGTGACAATTTTTTTTTTTTTTTTTTTGGTTTTTCGAGACAGGGTTTCTCTGTGGCTTTGGAGCCTGTCCTGGAACTCGCTCTGTATACCAGGCTGGTCTCGAACTCACAGAGATCCGCCTGCCTCTGCCTCCCGAGTGCTGGGATTAAAGGCGTGCGCCACCATCGCCCGGCTTACTGTGACAATTTTGAATACTCTTAAGGATGGATTAATCTGGAGCCAGGGAAATCGTTCAGTGGGTAAAAGTGCTTTCTGTACAAGCCTGATGATCTGTTTGATTCCTGGAGACCCATGGTGGAAGGAAATGGATTCCTAAAAGTTGCTGCTTCACACACACAAAGTGTTTGTGAACATCATACATGAAAATCATACACATGAACATCATACACATCATACACACAAACACATGAACATCATATACATCATGAACATCATACACACACCTACACACAAATGAGTAAATAAACCCCTACCCATCTTTATCCATCTTTCTATCCGCACTTAAGACATTTTCTGTTTCATGCCAATCCCAATCACAATGAACACAAATACAACACCGCCCACACAAGTCTTATACGCCCTCTCCTGGCCGCTTCTGTAGAGTAGCCTCCCTTTAAACATTAGCCATCTTCGTAGAAGCTTAATCTTTATTTTTACCTTCTCTGTGAACCTCTTTCTGCCTTCTTCGCAGGCTATTCCATCTGTACAGATACTCGGCCCAGGCATTACATCCAGCTCCTGTTAAGTCCAACTGTGGACAGCAGAATCTCATTTCCAACTTTGAATCACACCTTGTTTCCCATGTACAAGACAAGTTCAGACAGAGTAAGCCTTCAGAGAAGCAAATGTCTATTATAGCTATAGGCATACATCTTTTTCTATAATCAGTGACTTGTGGTTAACACTATATATTGGACATTTTTCTTTTCTAAACATCAAAAGATGGATTAAGTAATGTAGCAGGGTTTTCCCCAAAGTCCTCATCATTGAATAATACTTAAGACTTCCATATATGACGAACAATGCTGTTTGCAAAATTACTAATTAAAAGATGTACTTTTAAGAAGACAAACTGCCTTAGGAGACATTCCTAATTATTCCAAAATCCAATTAAATACTGAATTAATATAATTATCCCCAAATCCAATGGAATACTGAATCAAATATATACTGGATCAAGTATAGTTTAATTTATAGTTGAAGGACAGAGCAAAGAGGTAGATTTTATTTACCAAGGTACGAATAAAAGTATTTAAAAAGATAAGCATCCCCAAAAGAGGAAATAAAAGCCCATATAAAAATCCAAATGTTCCAAATAACCTTAGCCCTTGACATTTATTATGTGGTAGCAGGAGCAAAGGTACACCCCAATTCATAGCTTAGCAGTAGGTTCCCAGATAATTCACTTCATCATGATCCGAGTTCAAGACTGATGTCCTGAGACACCATTGGTGCAGAACAGAGAACAGAAAGAAACAGGCTGTCCGCTGCCCTTGCCTCCCACACTGCCTCTGTAATCAGGAAACACTTCATTGAAGTAGCCAGACCCTAGGTCAAGAATTAATAAAACGTACATCATGTGGATCCAAGCCACAATGCTGACTGCTTCTTTCCAGAACGAGGAAAGCAGGGTGGCAGATCTTCTGGTATGGCTCCTCAGGGCCCTTCCAGCTCTACTGAGAACCCTGTTCCTATCTCAGAGCCAGCATTGCTGCTGAGCGTTAAGGTCCTCTAATAGAAGAGCACGGCCCCTTCAATGTACGGCAGGATCCGTTAGCAATTGAACAGCCTGTATGAGCACTCACTCAACACTGACTGTGGCTGCGCATGAACTCCACGCTAGAGTCTCCAGTTTGGGAGCTAGTCCTGAAGCAGGCTTCGAGAGATCAGTATCCTCATTACTTCATTGCTACCTGCAAGAGGAACAATGAAGGATTCAGTAGGAAGAGGGTAGCCATGGATTTAAACTGTAACCGTTGCTTCTTTTGTAATTACCAAACAACGACAGTGTAAGAAACAGTATTTACACTTGCTGTTGTTTGGTTTGAGACTGGGTCTAATGTAGCGCAGGCTGTCCTTGAACCAGATGTATAGTTGAGGATGACCTTCAACTCCTGACCTTCCTGCCCTCACCAGTGTTAGAATTACAGGTGTACAACAGCATACCCAGTAATTTATTTTAATTACATGTATTTATTGTGTGTGCAAGTGTGTGTATGTGTGTGGGTGTGTCATGCCATGGTGTGTATGTGAAGGTCAGACAACAGTGTGCAGGACTGCTTTGCTCCTTTCACCATGTGGGTCCTGGGGATCAAATTCAGGCCTTCAGGTTTGACAGTGGGTACCATTACCAATGAGCCATCTTGCTGGCTCAGTGGGATAATATTGACATTTTTAAACATCTCTCCTTACGACAAAAATGACTGTATTAAACAAGAAAAATAGTATGACTCTAATTTTTAAAATTTAGTCATACTTGCAAAAGGATAGAAAAAAGTTCAAAGAATTTAACAACAAAATTATAAAATCTCCTAGATGTAGAAACAGGAGTCATTTTTTCTTTTACTTTTTGTATATTTTATAGGCTCAGCAGTACACATATCTTTTGTAACCAGAAAACTAATGTATAAGATAAAACATTTACCTTGAAGGAGGGAATTAATAGCTCACTTTATTTTTGATAGTGGCCTTCAGTATAAACAAAATACAAAGTAAAGCCCTTGCAGAACCAATAATCACACAATCTCAAAGAAAGCTAAATCTAAATTTCTTCACAAAAGGATAACATTTTCTGATGTGGGAGTGATTTCTTATTAATAAAGAAACTGCCTAGGCCCATTTGATAGGCCAACCCTTAGGTAGGCGGTGAAAACAGAACAGAATGCTGGGAGAAAGAAACTGAGTCAGGGAGTCGCCATGGTTCTCCCACTCCAGACAGACGCAGGTTAAGATCTTTCCTGATAAGCGCACTTCGTGGTGCTACATAGATTATTAGAAATGGGTTAAGAGGCCGAAACTAATGGGCCAAGCAGTGTTTAAAAGAATACCGTTTCCGTGTAATTATTTCCGGGCATAAGCTAGCCATGTGGGCGGCCGGGTGCCGGGGACACAGCCTGCAGCCTAACTCAACAATTTTCCCTCAAAAAAACAACTCTGGAAGTTTAATTTCATTGTAAAGGCCTGAGGCAAATCAAGGTCAGAGGTCCAGTTCGGATAGAAGCAGTCCTGTAGGTTCAGAACTCAGACAGGGACAGTGGGGCCCAGTCTGTTTCCACACCAGTGACCCCAGCGTTCACTTGGCCCAGTGAATCAGAAACTCTGAGGGTGGGACTTACAAGCCTACTTGTAAGTCCTCCAGAAAAAGATTATAGTGACTCAGCTACAACATGAACCCTTTGAAGGCAGGGAAGCAAATCCTTACAGACTTCTGTGACCCCAATAAAGTACCCCTACACTGTTTCACCAAGAAATACAAGAGAAGCTTCCATCCCACGTGTCTGCAATCCTGTAACAGCTCTGGCTGCCTACACTAGCTGGGACAGAGCAATGCTACTTCTGGGCATATGCAGTGATACTGAGTGGAAGGCACACTCTGTGTCTGACTGATAACTCTCACAGTTGGCCAACCAATGTCTGAAGATAAAATCCACATGCTGGTAACTTTACTAAACACCACTAGCAATACTGACATGGATAACATTTAGATAATGTGGCTGCCAAACTACTGTTTGGGAGTTCAGGATCCCTGAGGTCAGTCTTACAACAGGACAAAATAATCACCAGTGTACTTTCCAAGACTGCTCACATACTAGCTGGGGTTGAACCTTCTCTGAAATCTACAAAAGAAGTGGAGTGCAGCTTCACTCATGAGCATAAAGCAGAATCTCCTGGCTCCCAGCTTAGAGTGTTTTCTGATGTAGCAGCAGACCAATTTCAGAGGAGGGCTGAGGAAAGGGAGAATTGAGAAAAAGACAGAGAGCCTGGCAGGATTCCAGCTCAGAAGTACTGAGACAGGTTGGGGAAAGCGTAGCAGGAGAACAACTCTGCAAAGTTTTACCTTCTAGGATTTGGTGGACCCTGGAGTCCCGCATATACTGTTGAACAGCATAATCCTTCAGGTAGCCGTAGCCCCCATGCATCTGCACAGCCTGGTTGCAGATCTGCTGGGAGACAGGGAATAGATGTCTTTGGTCCCAGGAAGCCTGTGGAGTACTTGGCTCCCCTCCCCACTCCAAACCTTAGTCTGGCAGTCTGCTATACATGGACGAGAGAATGAACGGGGCCCAAGAGGAGCTCCAGATTCTAAATGGTCAGACACGAAGGCCATCCTCCTACTGAACCAGTCAAACAAGGCACAAACATCTGCCTTTCTTCTTCAGGCTGTTCTGGAGGCAAAGCTGTCTACAGCCCCCATGACTTATTATAGGAAGTCCAGGCGCCCCCTAGTGACAATACAGTCTCAGCGTGGAAACAGCTCTGTGCCTTACCAAGAACATACCCGAAAGCAGAGTCTTCCTGACGTTTTAATGTCATGGAGAAGGCCACAAGGGCAGCAGGGGGAGCTCGACTGCAGGTCGTTCACAAATTCATTTGTATCCTTAAGCCCCAAAGTGATTCCTTCAGTGCCTCAGGAGGTTAGGGTTCTATAGCTGACTCATTCCTCTCAAAGTCCCTAAGCAGAGCAGCTCTTCCTGTCTTCTGCCAGAAAGGCCAGAAGACTTGTCACTTACAGTAAAGCATTCCTCTGTAGCAAAGAGCTTGGCCATGGAACACAGAACCACTGCGTCTTCCCGTTCCTCCTGCAAAGCCACTGCTGCCATGCGGATCATCACCCGAGAGGCAACCAGCCTGGTGGCCATGTCTGCTAACTGGAATTGCAGGTACTGCAGCCACAACAGAGGATGAACCAAAAAGGCCACATGAGTTTAAACAGGTCATCTGGGAACTAATCTAGAACCACTGATAAAACAGCTTGAGCTGGCAAGCTGGCTCAGCAAGCAGAGGTACACACACATTCATAGATAAGACAATCTGAGTTCTACCAAGATGATCCCGTGGGTGGTAGGAGAGAACCAACACCTGAAACTTATCTCGTGACCTCTACATCCATGCATACAAGGATACATGTATGACATGCATACAACTGCATGCAGGCACACATCCATACACCCCCCCCACACACACACATAAGCATAGATATCTCAAATTAGGAGCCTTTTCCAAACACATCAAAGTCTCTCGCCACTTCTAGAGACGCCTGCATTGTTTACCTTGGTATTACTGCCTCTTGAAAAAAGGCACAGATAAATGTACAACATATATTCTGATTAAGACAGTGTAAAGTTCTTCACGGGATATCAGTCCCACCCAATCCCACCAAGAATGGGGGCCCAAGGGAAGGTCTCAACAGAGTACAAATGCCAAACCTAGCTGTCTTACCTGGTTTCTGGCTAGCGGCGCTCCAAACTGCTTCCGGACCTTGAGGTGCTCTTGGGTAAGGATAATTGACGCATGAGCTGCCCCAAGAGAGCAGGATGCTGGAGGGGAGGAGTAAGGACATCACCTGAGCCTGAACAACAGTGCTAGCCTCAGCCCTTGCCTTCCTTCCCCAACTCCTTTCTGGCCTCACCAACATTGATCCTTCCGCCGTTCAGTCCTTTCATGGCGATGAGAAAGCCCTGCCCCTCACTCCCAATTCTGTTGGCCACAGGGACAGCGCAGTCTTCAAAGATCACTGCTCGGGTTGGCTGTGAGTTCCACCCCACCTGGCAAAAATCAGGGTCTGGGTGGCTGCCCAATGATTCCCCAAGCAGGGATGACTTCCCTGTGGACAGAAGCCTGTAATGGATGCCAGCACCCTGGCACTTAAGCCCATAAGAACACCAAATAGAGAAAAAAAGTTCAGATGTGAAGATTTATCAACACTTAGAAAGATGCTTATATTCAGAAAAGCGGTGTTTTGTTTATTTTTTTTTAATTTATTTATTTATTGAGGATTTCTGCCTCCTCCCCGCCACCTTTTGTTTATTTTTTAACATGGTCTTTTTTTACTCTGTAGTCCAGGCTGACCTGTAGTATGTTCTTCCTGCCTCAGGGTCCAAGGCCCTGGATTGTTAGGTGTGAGTCACCATGCCTGGCTAACACAGTGCAATGTATTACACAAATCTACTTTGCATAATCTATCTACAAACACTTCTTACTTCCTGAAGGATCAGGACCAAATCCATCCTCAGTTTTACTGTCTCTATGAATACAACTTCTTTTTTTTTTTTTTTTTTCCCGTGACAGGGTTTCTCCGTAGCTTTTTTGGTTCCTGTCCTAGAACTAGCTCTTGTAGACCAGGCTGGCCTTGAACTCACAGAGATCCGCCTGCCTCTGCCTCCCCGAGTGCTGGGATTAAAGGCGTGCGCCACCACTGCCCGGCTTGAGTACAACTTCTAAAAGAGATTTTTTTGGAAAAGTTTACTTTTAGTATATGTGAGCACACAAGGCAAGCACGAAAAGTTTACTTCTAAAGGCTGTGAACAATAAGCACACTTCCCCTTTCAAAGGTCTAGTGCTGTAAGCAGATAAGAGAAAGGACATGCAATGTACTGGAGAGCCCTGATCTAACGTTTAGCTGCAAAGAGACTCGGTAATATACGGTCAACGTGCGTTAGCCAATTACGCTCCTTTTTCTGACTTGGCATTCTATGATCTTACTGTGGTGGTCTGAAAACAGCCATTGAATTAGCAAATGCCACAAATACAAGTTTTTTGTTTTGTTTCTCCAAGAAAAATGTCTTACTAGAACGTCTCTGGATATGTCAAATGTAAGCCCAGAAAAACTTGAGAACACTTGAAATGCAGCCTCTGTCGCAGATCTACCTGGTCATCATTTCCACCAGACAACTCCCAAGTCATGACATGGAGACTTATTATTAGTTTTGAATGTTCGCCCTTACACAGGTAAGCTCTTTTAGCTTAACCTGTTTCTTTTTATTTACCTTTTGCCTTGGGGCTTTTTACTTTTCTTCCCTTCTGCATATTTTAGTTTCACTGTTTTCATGTCTGCTGTCCGGTGGTTGTCATGGTATTTTTCTTTTGCTGTGAGGTGTCACCATGACCAAGACAACTTAAAAAAACCATTTAATGTGGGGCTCACAGTTCCAGAGGAGTTAGAGTCTATGACAGTCATGAATTTACATTCTGGTCCAAAGGTATGAGGCAGAGAGAGCGCTAACGAGGAATGACTTTTAGGACCTTAGAGCCAACCTCCAGTGACACACCTCCCACAAGGCCACATCCTCTAATCCAGTTCTGCCAACTGCTGACCAGGACTCAGATGTAGGCCCATGGGGCCATTCCTCTAATCCAGTTCTGCCAACTGCTGACCAGGACTCAGATGTAGGCCCATGGGGCCATTCCCCATCCAGCGTGTCCTCGCACGTTCCTCTGTTTCTCCCTGAGACTGGGTTCTCTGGGAGACTGACTCAAACATGGGTTGGCTAGACTGCCTGGCCCATGAGCTATGGGAATCTACCTGTGTTCATTCCTCCATTTCCACACACACCGTTGCAGATGTGTGCGCAGCAACACCTGGATCCTTACATGGGCACTGGGGATGTAAGCTGAGGGCTTGTTGCTTGTGTGGCAGGCATTTTCCCCCCGAGCCATGAAGATGCATCCTTCTTACACTAAAGATCTCACAGGTGTGAGGTGGCAGCAGCTATTCATAGTTTGCTTCCTTAGTGACAAGACTTTCTTAAGGCCAAAATGTTCACATGCATTCTTCCTCTCAGATGTCTGTATTCAGTTTGAGGAGATGAAAGACAGAGGGAGCCATCACACAGGGCGGTAATGGGCTGAATACTCAACCTTGCTCTTCTAACTTAAATTAACCCGTTTCAGACTTTGGGTAGAGACTACAGGAGCTTAAAAGAGGACAAATTCTGGTCCAATTTGTTCAGTTTTGGTTCTCTGAGACTGGATCTCATGGAGCCCAGACTGACCTCAAACTTGCTATGTAGTGAAGGATTGCCTTGAACTCCTGTTCCTCCTGCCCCTGTCCCCAGTGCTTGGTGTGAAGGCAGGCACCACCATGCCTGGCTACATGTTTTTATGTCAGGAAATGATGTAAAAGCTGTTTTTTCCAGGAAGGAGGGAGCTCAGGCATTGTGTATAGTTGACGGTGCTTATGAGCTGCCTTGCTGAGCCTGAGGGTCCTTTGGGTTTCTGGGTACCTTCATGAGGAGCTAACGGGGTGAAGCAGTGCAGCCTTTTTATTTACACATGAAACATCGGAACGGGACTTTGCTAAGAGGACCAACAAACTTTCAGCTTTATACTTTTATGTAGGAAACAAAGGTCATGAAGAAGTCAAGTGACAAACTCATTCTTCCATATAAAGCCCCTTAATAACTAAATCCAAGATAAAGTAATATAGTTATCCTCCTATAAAGTTAATACATAGAAGGTTAAAAGCTCTCATCAATATTAAGTAAACGCTAACTAAAAGACTCCAGCCCCTATCTTGCTCACTGCAACCCCACCCATCCACACCAAAATGCTTTTTTGCTTCTGAAAATAGGCAACTATGTTTGTTGTTACAATTTTGGGGTGTGTGTATCACATGCAGCCTGGGCTGGCCTAGTACTTGCAATCTTACTGGCCCAGACTTCCGAGTGATGGAATCATGTGTGCACCACCATGCCCAGCTGTAGAGATTCCATACAGATAAGTCCAAACAGGGCTAGGAATGACTAAGGATCATTGTGGGATATTTGTACATTATGTGAAGATGTATTGCTGTTACTGGTGTAATAAAAGGCTGAACAGTCAAAAGCTAGGCAGGAAGTACAGGCAGGATTTCCAGGGTGAGAAAAGAAGAGAAAGACTATCGACACTTAGGGATGAGAGAAAAGAAGAGAAAGAATACAGACACTTCGGGATGAGAGAAAAGAAGAGAAAGAATACAGACACTTCGGGATGCCTGGAGACATGAAGAAAAAACAGGATGTGCAAGATGGAAGAGAGATGACACCATGTGATAGAACATAGATTAATAGAAACAGGCTAATATAAGTTATAAGGGCTAGTTAGAAACAAGCCTAAGCTATAAGCCAAGCTTTCATAATTAATAATAAGTCTCCATGTCATTAATGGAGAGCTGACTGGTAGAACAGAAAAAGACTTGTTACAAAAGATTCCGTATCCTTCCGAGAGATAACATAGCCTTGAACACTATAGGCATCGAATAACCTGTTACTCTACGAAGAGCGGAGGCACTAAAACCTGTATCTAATCTCGTGGCAGTCGTTAAGAGCCCACAGCATCGTGAAGGAAAATCTGGAAGCCCTGTGCAGATACACGGAGTGTTTAGTTGTCACTTCATATCTGCCTTATCTCCAGAAGTCCTAATCTAAGGACAACAACTTTTGATCATCTGTCCTAAAGAAAAACTCAGTGAGTTCTATCTTATTGGCAATTAGATTACCACAAGTTTCCTGCATATGGGATTTCTTAGTCCTAGGAATATCTTATTTTTCAATGCACTTATGGAAACAAGTTCTTAGATGGCTGAAACACCTACAGCCTCTCCCTGTCAATGAGTATTTTATTTTTGCTTAGAGAAGAAAAGTGTCCTGAGACTTCTAACAAGCATCAGTCCTCTTGTAACTTGCGTCTTTTTTGGGATAACATAGAGTGATGGAAGCTGAGATACAGAACTAGGACTGCGGAGATGGCTCAATTGGTGAGGTGCTTGCTGTGCATATGGAATCTGAGTTCAACCCTCAGTACCCACAAGGGAAGCGGGTATAGCTCGGAAGGTGGTGACAGCAGGATCCCTGGAGTTTACTGGGCAGCCAGTCTCACTGAAGAGGTAAGTTCCAGGTTCATTAGGAGATGCTGCCTGGTCAGGCATGAAGGCAAAGGGAGGTAGACCTCGGTGAGTCTGAGACCAGCCTTGTCCTCACAGACAGAACAGCCAGGGCTATACAGTAAGACCGTGCCAAATAAGAAGAGTAAGATAATTAAATTTAATTAAAGGAGACCCTGAGCAAAAAATAAGGTGGAGAACAATTGAGGAAGACATCCAACATCAACTCCCCTCCAACATATGTACATAAACATACAGCACAGAAAAAGAGAAAAAAAATACAGAACAAAAGTGGACACAGAAAAAAAAAAGAGAGAGAGAATCTAAACAGTAGTAGCAGCGTATGAAACTAGATGGCAAAGTTTGTCTTTTCCCAGGTGTGTGTTTCTTTAGCTACAAACGTTCCATGAAAGAGGACAGGAGTTGGTCTAACAGACAGAGAGACTCATAGTTTGGATTGCTTACAATAGAGTAGCCACTCACCTTCTTCTCCTTCTTGCCAAAGCTAAGGCCAGGGGTTCCCTTTTCAACGACGACGCAGGAGATGCCTTTAGGGCCTGATCCTCCAGTCCGGCACATGACCACATAGATGTCTGACTCACCACCCCCACTGATAAAGGCCTGTGGGTGGAGAGGGGGTGTATGGGGATCAGCGATTGCATGAGTTCTGCACCTGACATCTGGGAAAACCGCTGGCACATGCCTGACGACAGAACAAAGGCATAATGACCAGAAGGGGGTAAAAGGTAAACGGCTTTGGCAGAGCCTACAGAATCGGGGCTTTGGTTTGTAAGAATATAAACGACAAAAATCCGTGCCATTGTGTAGAATGGGATCGTAAAAGATAAAGAGTGAGAGTCTCTCCCCAGCATGTAATCATGTGTGGGAATGCTAACTCAGACTCAAAGGATCTGAAGGCTATCAAGGGGTATGCAGGAACAGCCCCTGGTTGCCCTGGGAAAGCATGCTCTTACCTTGGAACCATTGAGGATGTAATGATCTCCTTGTCGTTTGGCTGAGGTTAGAATAGATGCAGCATCACTCCCACTTCCTGAAGTAGGGACCAAAGGGGAACAAACAGGGATGCCAGTCAGCGACATCAAAGCACCTGAGCACAGTTCCACATCCTAGAAATCTTCCTCGGATAGGTCATCATGCACTAGCTTAACATCCCATGGCCATAGAATCGTCCACACTGGGTAAAAACTGCTTGTACACTGTCTCTCTACCAAACCAGTTAGCAGTGGTGTGAAGCCAGGAGGAAGTCTGACCTACAGGCCCCAGGGATCTATACTACTCCACAGGCAAATGCTTGATAAGCCGGACTATGTGCCAACAGCCGGAGTTGCTCTCTGAACACACAGGCTCTGCTTCTCTCCTTGCTAGGTGTCACTTGCAGGGAGGATGAACACACCTGGCTCAGTGAGGCAGTAGGAAGCAAACTTCTCCATGGTACAGAGCGGTGGGCAGAATTTGTGCCTCTGTTCCTCATTTCCAAAGCTATCAATCATCCAGGCACACATGCTGACAAGAAAAGGCATCGACAGAAACACAGACAGAAAAGAGAATCCGGCGGAGAAGGGTGGGGTGGGAAAAGAAACAAAGGGCGACCAAGCAGAATGAAAGCAGGAGAGTGTGGGAAGGAAAAGAGACAAGTGAGAAGATTCAACTTGAAAGGAACAGGCTGGTTTAAAATCATTACTGGAATACTTATACCCGAGGCCCAGATGTTTCTCAGATTAATGAGTCCTAAAAAACCAGAGATCAATGTACTTCCTATTATTTCTCAAATTACTGGAGGTTTGGAGAAGTCTGCTGGTACCAAAACTGGGACTTGGAAGGTCAACAGGACTGATCCCCTAAGCTCTCATATAGAAGACAACAGAATCAAATCCAGCAGCCAGCTGCAGACCTATCGTGTACCGGTAACAGTTCAGTTTCTCAAGTACAATCAACCCAACACGATTCATGTTTTTCTCCTGAGTCTCAGGTTTTCGTACCAGCCCGTGTGAGTATAGCCCTCCACCATGCTTTTGGGTGTGGATACTCACTTGTGGATGCTGATGTAGGCAGTGGTGCTGGTGCAGCCTGTGGCCAATGCTTCAAAGATGACAGAAGCATCGAGGCGAGACAGTCCAGACCCACCCACGTCTGTTTGTACGTAGACCCCCCCAAAACCCAGTTGTGCTGCCTTCCGCATCATATCCACAGGGAACAGCTCCTACAGAAAAGAGAGCAAGGCAGGAAGGGACTGGTCCTGAGACAGGTTTTCTTTTAGAGGGGACAATAGAGGGATGAGGATGTTTGCATCTGGGAGATTATAGGAATACCCTTGTTATTTTATAGTGGTCTCAGTTAACATGGTCTCCAAGTATGTTTCAATAGGACTCTTTTGATATTATATGTGTCTAAATCTTTGATAAGCTAAGAATGACAAGGGACATCTACATAATGTCTGGGGTGACTTCTAGGGAAAGTCTCTACTGTTCTAGTCAGGGTTAGTATTGCTGTGATAAGACACAATGATCACAAGCAACTTGGGAAGGAGAGGGTTTATTTCACTCATACTTCCACACAACAGCTCATCATCCAAAGCAGTGAGGGCAGGAACTCAAGCAGGGCAGGTGGCAGGAACCAGATAGAGACAATGGAGGGGTGCTACTTATTGGCTTGCTTCCCATGGCTTGCTTCGCCTGCTTTCTTTTTTTCATTTTTTTTTTTTTATTGAGCTATATATTTTTCTCCACTCCCCTCCTTTTCTCCTAGCTCCCCTTCTACCCTCCCTCATGGTCCCCATGATCCCAATTTACTCAGGAGAGCTTGTCTTTTTCTACTTCCCATGTAGATTAGATTCATGTCTCTCTTAGGGTCCTCATTGTTGCCTAGGTTCTCTGGGATTGTGAACTGTAGGCTGATTTTTCTTTATGTCTAAAAGCCACTTATTAGTGAGCACATTATTTGCCTTTCTGGGTCTGGATTAACTCACTCAATAGCATGTTTTCTAGATCCATCCATTTGTTCATATATTTCAAGATGTCATTTTTTTCTGCTGTGTAGTACTCCACTGTGTAAATGTACCACATTTTCCTTATCCATTCTTCGGTCGAGGGGCATTTAGGTTGTTTCCAGGTTCTGGCTATGACAAACAAAGCTGCTATGAACATAGCTGAGCACATGTCCCTGTAGTACGATTGAGCATTTTTTGTTTATATATCCAAAAGTGGTATTGCTGGGTCTTGAGGTAGGTTGTTTCCTAATTTTCTGAGAAATCACCATACAGATATCCAAAGGGGCTGTACCTATTTGCATTCCCACCAGCAATGGGGGAGTGTTCCCTTTATCCCACATCCTCTCCAGCACAAGCTGTTATCGGTGTTTTTGATCTTGGCTATTCCTACAGGTGTAAGATGAAATCTAAGAGGTGTTTTGACTTGCATTTCTCTGATGGCTAAGGATGTTGAACATTTCTTTAAGTGTCTTTCAGCCATTTTAGATTCATCTGTTGAGAGTTCTCTGTTTAGGTCTGTATCCCATTTTTTATTGGATTATTTGTTCTTTTGATTCACAATTTCTTGTATTTTAGAGATCAATCCTCTCTCCTTTGTGGGGTTGGTAAAGATGTTTTCCCATTTTGTAGGCTGCCGTTTTTGTTTTGTTGCCCAAGTCCTTTGCTTTACAGAAGCTTCTCAGTTTTAGGAGGTTCCATTTATTAATTATTTCTCCCAGTGTCTGTGCTACTGGGGTTATACTTAGGAAGTGATCTCCTGTGTCAATGCATTCAAGTGTACTTCCCACTTTCGCCTCTACAAGGTTCAGTGTAGTTGGTTTTATGACGAGGGCTTTGATCCATTTGGATTTGAGTTTTGTTTATGGTGACAGATATGGATCTATTTTCATTCTTTTACATGCTCAGCTATGTTCATAGCAGCTTTGTTTGTCATAGCCAGAACCTGGAAACAACCCAAATGCCCCTCAACCGAAGAATGAATAGGAAAATGTGATACATTTACACAACGGAGTACTATACAGCAGAAACAAATAACGACAGCTTGAATTTTGCAGGAAAATGGATGGAGCTAGAAAACATTATTTTGAGTGAGGCAACCCAGACACAGAAAGACAATTATCACATGTACTCACTCAAAGATGGTTTTTAAACATAAAGCAAAGAAAACCAGCCTACAAACCACAATCCCAGAGAACTTAGGCAACAATGTGGACACTAAGAGAGACTCACATAGATCTAATCTACATGGGAAGTAGAAAGTAGAAAAAGACAAGATCTCCTGAGTAAATTGGGAGCATGGGGACCTTGGGGATGATTGAAGGGGGAGGGGAGAGGCAGGGAGGGGAGCAAAGAAAAATGTAGAGCTCAATAATTGCCAATAAAAAAATGTAAAAAAGAAAACACCATATAGGTTTGGCTACAGCCAGATCTTATGGAGGCATTTCCACAACAGAGGCTCCTCCTCTCTGATGACCGCAGCTTGTATCAAGTTGCCATCAAGCTCAAGCACAGCTACCATCAGTCTTCACACTTGCAGTAAGGGTTGGTGAGTGGAGGAAAGGAGCAGTTAGGACTACAAAGAGGGAGAGATAAGTCACTGCAGGAGGCATTTGCTGAACATCTACCCTCAAGAAGATTCCTACCTTCTGATCCCACTCCGCCATATTGGGAGCCATTTCCCGAGCAGCGAAGTCAAAGGCCACTTTCTGAAATCCTTTCTGTTCTTCATTTAGTCCCACGGAAGCTGTGAACAGGACCAGACATAATCAATTCTAGTATGGAAGTGAGAGAAGAGCTTTGCTGACAAGGAATGCCTCAAAGCGGAAGACAGATCTACTATAGAATTTCCTAGGCATATCCTCTAGCAGCAAGAGAACGGTGCTATTTATTATGCGTTTTATCGTTTCTGTTTTTGAGATAGGGTGTCCTGTTCTAGTCTAGACCGGCCTCAGGCTAGTGATCATCCTGCAGCCAGGACCCCAGTGCTAGCATCATGACTAGTTTCCTGGGTGGATAAGGGATAATTCCAGCACTTAAACATACCCACATTATCCTAAGGGTAATTCTCAGAGATCTCTTCCTCCACCAGTTAGGAAGATAAAGGTATAGCCCCAAATAGGTAGAGGCCTCAGGGAAAGCAGTGGGGAAGAACCAGATGCAAAAAGAATCAAAGTGTAAGAGAGCAGGAGGCATAAAGATACTAACTCATGAAGCACCACTGGGACTCCTTTTAAAGTGTGATTGTAGTGCTCGCTTGGGCAGCACATATACTAAAATTGGAACGATACAGAGAAGATTAGCATGGCCCCTGCGCAAAGTGTGATTGTATTCCTGTATTCAGTGTGTGAATGTGTGTATGTGCAGGTGCATGTAAAGGTCAGGACAACTTTTGGGACTCAGTGGCAGGTGCCATTACCCCCGCAAAGTCAGCTTGCTGACCCACCATTCTTCCTTTCATTCAACTGCCTTTTCAAAATTGTTTATCTCCTCTTCCTCATAAATCCACTCTTTCTTTAAATGAAGAGCTGGGGAGACAATTCAAAGCAAAGGGTTGCTTCACTGATGTCCCTTTTCAAGCTCAGCATCACTAAAAAAAAAAAAAACATAAAAGCCCTCAAATGGCATGTTTTCTGATGGGCTGCCCCAGCTTTTCTGCATAAATACCTTGAAAAAGTCTCCACCCAATCTCTGTGTATCTGGCAGCAGCCACTGTTTGTACTAATGCACTCATCTTACAATATCAAATTGAGAAATCATAATCTGTGTACTTTGGCGTGCTTTCCTGCTCAGAAAGCAATGGAACATATGGCCATACAACTCATGGATAACACTGATTTTTTTTTTTTTTTAAATAAAGCTTTCTACACAGTTAAATCCCCAACAGAGAAGTTGAACTCTTTAAGACAGGAAGGTTCCTGTCCTAGCCACTAGTGATATGACTTTGGGTAACTGCTTTATTTCTTTGACTGAGATAAAAGGATCTTAGGAGAATAAATTGGGAAAGTGAGGATGGGGAAATTTTCTAGGAACTCATAAAATTTACAAAGGCTACACTGTAAAGGCATCTCTTCAGAGGAAACAGAGAGACACTGATATAAGTAACTCGGCCCCCTAGCGGTGAAACACAGAATTTGACTTTTACATTCATCCCCAAAGACCACATTCTCTAAGGAAGGTAGGACTGAGTTGAAAAGCAGAATTGTCTACCAACTCGCTAGTCTCTAAGATGAAGCAGATTTCAACAGAGACAGGGCAGACACTGAAAGCAAAGAACTTAGGCAAAACTCTAGTGGGAAGCAGTGACCTTTAAAGACTTGAAACGAGGACAGAACAAATTCCAGGAACCAGAGCAGGGTGGCAGACCCAGCAACCTGGAGCGGATCATGCAGGCCTACACTGCTCATACCCATTTCTCCTCTACTGTGAGAACAACTGACTCAAGTGTGGAAACTACAGGAAGGAGTGAGCACACGCCTACACTTAGAGACCCAGTAAAAGGTGAGGGTGTGGTGATGGCTCGGGGGAGGGGGGAGGACACGCAGCTACTCTGTAGTTATGTTTTAAGGTATGGCCTTTCATCTAAAAAACTTTGGTCATTATGATACTGACGAATACCAAAGATGGGGACATCTGGGGTGGTATGGATATGGATGTAGACTTAAAGAAAAAGTCCAAGCAAATCTGACAATGAATTACTCGGGAGCCTGCTAGCTATGCTCAGTCTTTGCAATAGCTCATTAGTGTTGGCGGCAAAGTCCGTTCCTCTGGGGAAGATGTGGGCATCACTCTTAGTAAAAAGGTAAGTCAAGCATGGTGGTTCACACCTTTAATCCCACACTCAGGTGCCTCTCTGTGAGTCTGAGGCCCACGGGACCTACATAGAGAGTTCCAGAATAGTTATCAGGATTCTAGAGAATGCTTCCCTAAGAGACCCAGAGCAGAAACCTGAGGGTATCACCCTTAGGATTATGGCATGGGATTAAAAAAAAGAAAAAAAAAATCATGGTTTCCTTATGGGGGGAGGGGTTGACAGGCCATTTTTTTTCATGCTTTCTTGTACAATGCTGCTATAGGTCATAGTTTAACGTTTATCTGCAGAAGGAGGAAGAATACACCTGAGTGCCAATGCCTTGCCTAGCATGTTTTTTTTTTTTTCTCCTAGTACCTGGATCCAACTCATGGTACTAGGAGGAAAAAAAAAACTGTTGCAGTAAACTCACTAAACAACGAACAACAAAATGGGACCAGAGGAATACTTCCGTGGTAGGTACCTGTCAGCCCCAGCAAATCCCTAAGTTTGAACAACAGTAAGAATACCCTTGCACCCAACAAATATCTGAGCATGGATTGTGTAGCAATACTGGTGCTATAAAAATGAATAGGGTCCATTCACACACACACACACACACACACACGCACACACACACTTAAATGGTAATAATTTAAAGACATTAAGGTATAAAGAAGAGCTGCAGAATTTTACTTCTAGCAACAGCTCAATATAGAGTCTGTTGTTACTTGTTTTGTTTGGTTCTAGTTTTTCAGACAGGGTCTAACTCTGTAGCCCAAGCTACAGAGGTTGCCTCAAACTCGAGATAATCCTCTACCTATGCTTCTGATGTACTGAGATTACAGATATGAGCCACTATATCCTGCTTTAATATATACTAATAAATCTTTATCATATGACAGAATAAAGGGCTACTTCCTAAAATCAGCCAAGTTCAGGTAACCCAAGACTTAGAAATTTAGAATTTCATTCTAACTAAAGAAGAGTAGTTCTAAATAAGTTATATATAAGTAAATGCAATATTTAACTACATATTCTTCTTATATAACAAATACAGTTGACTTTAGAAATAGAAATGATCAACAGTAGGAAAACATTGCTTAGAGAAAAAAATAGAGGTGGTGGTAAATAAATAGCAAATTAAAGCCAACATAATGCCATGTTTATAGACTCAGCACTGGTGAGGTCAGAGGATCATAAATTCCATGTGGCAAATTCAAGAACAGCCTGGGCTGCATTGTGACACCCTGACTCTAAAAAGCAAACTGCCAGAGCTAGGTCCCTAACTCTAGCACCTTCTTTATTTTTTTAAACATTTTATTTTTTATTATTATTATTATTTTATTTTTTTGGTTTTTCGAGACAGGGTTTCTCTGTAGCTTTGGAGCCTGTCCTGGAACTCCCTTGGTAGGCCAGGCTGGCCTCGAACTCACAGAGATCCGCCTGTCTCTGCCTCCCAAGTGCTGGGATTACAGGCGTGCGCCACCACCGCCCGGCGCTATAGCACCTTCTTTAAAAGGAGTGAAAGAATCTAAGTTGCTCAAGTCAAACCAACACCTACCGGGAAAACTCACATTTTGTTCGTTTGTTTCTGGGACAAACTCTTACTAGCTTTGGTCAAACAGGGAGATTTTGGTTATTGCCTAAGTAGGGCAGTACCTTTAAAAGCGATTCTGATCTTCTAGAGAAAACAGTCTTCTATGCCTTCGCGTACTTTATAGATTTTTTTTCTCAATCGTCAAGGCCATGCTGCCATAAACAATGGACACTTATTTTAAGTAAATAAAAGTCATTTTTAAAATTGCTTCAGAAGAAAAAGGTGGTTTTGGGTTTTTGTTTGTTATTTTAAGTGACTGACAGAACCCGGAAACTGGCTGTGTATTCCATGATCAGCGTGGGTGGCAACCACACGCTGTTACATTCAAGTTTTCTGGCAGGTTCCTAAACAATCAGTTTGTAATCTCTGATAGGGTTTCTCAATGTGTGGTAATCTTTCTTTTTCCTGCAGTTTCTACAGTGTAAGTGTTTTCTACTCACAGATTATAAATTATGAAATCCACGTACGTGAAGAGAGCTTTCTCGACCAGCACCCATATTCTTACGTTCTTGCTACCTTGGGCATCTCTTGATACTATTTCAACCACCCTAAGTAACAATTTCCTTTATGTATGGGCTGGGGCTGGGGGGTGCGAGGCACTGGACTGGATTAAGAGCCGGTGGCAGAGACCACACGGAGCTGGTGCTGAGAGCAGATCCTGGGTTATGGAAGGAAGCAGGTTAGGGGGACCAGACTGGTATGGGGAGAGGGAAGCGGGCCCAGGACAGGGCAGAGTCTAAGAACGAAAGGAGTCCGTCAAGGGACCCGAGGACTGGACAGAGGGGGTCGGGTGTATGTGTCAAGACAAAGCCCAGAACCAGAAGGCAGTCAGAAACCTGGGCACGCACAGATGCCCACCAAGTCCCGTTCTCCCTTCGCCCGGGCGAGCCTTACGATCGATGCAGAGGGTGACGCTCCGGTGATCGGTCTGAGCGAGGGACCGGAATGCAGTGCACAGACAGCCAAGGCGCCGGGAGCCACACCGTAACATCGTCACAGCTGTTCCCACTCTGAATCCCTGGACCAGCTTGCCCAGGCCAGAACTTGCAGCTCGTGACCCTCCCCGTGGCACCCTGGGAGTTGTAGTCCATCAAGCCCTTGAAGCTTGAGCTCCAGGAGGACTACTGGGGTGCTGGGACTACAGTTCCCAGAGAACCTCTGGGCGGTGCCAAAGAGTTGTATCTTCCACACGGTACGCGAGGGCGCGCTAGTCGGCTCAAGGCGTTCTGAAGATCCATCTGGCAGAGCTTCTTCAAAGGTCTGGCTGGTGTGTTGAGAGAGTGATGGAGGAAAAAAACGAATAAGGGACTAAGGAGTGTTCAGGGGCAGATGCGAGATGGAAAGGGCGCAGATAACGAAGGGGCGGGTTATAATGGCTTAATATGATTTTTATTCACAAGTCTCGGGCCTTTTAGGCTTCCTTGCTTCCATCTTGCACCGTGCAGGCTGTGGAAGACAAGAGTTGCTTCTTGCACGTCCGGTTATCTTCAGCCTCCTGCAGAGACAGCATGCCGAGAACCCGGAAGAGGCTAACTGGGGCTGCTGGCCCAGGTGAGCCGCACCTAAGCTGCCTAAGGCAGCGGGGGGAAGAACGTTTCTGTAGGGCGTGCATTGTTCATTTTTCCACTTCCTAATTTTGGAGGGAAACTTTGAAGGTTGTTACTTACTGCCATCTCTATTCTTTCTGCCAAACTTCCACTTGAAGTCTTTACCTCTTGTTCGTCCATTCAAAAAACAAAAAACAAACAAACAAAAACAAAAGCACTAAAGATATTTGCAGATATTTGCAATACATACACGTATTGTGCTGTGGTGGCCCATGCACATGGGAGGTTGAGGCAGGAGGATTGCCTTAGACCAGCCTGGTTACATAGTAGTGAGTACCACCCCAGCTCTACACAAGCAGGGCCCTATCTCCAAAAGTGTGTGTGTGTGTGTGTGATTGTGTGTGTAGAGATAGATAGCTTTTCCACTACGGGTGGAAACAGACTATATTTTTAAAATTAGATTTATCAACTTTTTTATCTAGGCACACACAATGTCTTCAGAGATTAACGTGCAGGAATCAGTTTCCCCTTTCCAACTTGTGAATAGCAGGGATAAAACTCAAGTTGTCAGGCTTTGATTTAAAAAAAAAAAAAATGCCCTTGCCACCTAAGCCACTTTAGCAGCCCTTAGATTATTCTTCTGATGAAATAAGCCAGACAGAGGAAGCTGTGTGTAGTTTGGTATGGAATGTAAAAAAAGCTAAAATCTCGATCAGTTCCAGATAGTCCTTGACTACATAGAGTTTGAGGCCAGCTACAGGAGACCCCACCCCACCCTTCATCCCCTAACCCCCAACACACACAATTTGCTTTTCCTAGGTTTTTATCTTATCAACCTGTTAATTTGGGATTGCTAAATAATTGAGGATGACCTGAATTCCTGATCCTTTTGCCCCTACCCCCAAGTGCTTTCGTTGTAGGTTTGATATATTATCCAAAACAGATCTTAAATCTGGACAATGTATTTCAGAGACTACCCGAATCTTATCCATGGTTATTGCTGAGACACTCACTTAGTGCAGCTGACAAGCCCTGTCTGCTCCAGAGCTTTTCCGAGGTCCTTACCTTAGCTTGTGTCTCTGCTGGCTTTTCAGATTCTGTCTATGTGTGCCCTGGCCCAAGTGCTGGTGTCTGGAAGTTGGTTCTCTCGTTGATGGGCCTTAGGGGCTAGAAGTCAGGTCATCTGGCTTGGCAGTAAACGCCTTTCCTGATGCACTAGCATTTGTCTCTTAATGCCTGTGTTTAATTTTATGTCAAACCCCTTTCCTGTTTTGAGACAGACCTCTCTAGCCTAGTCTGGCCTTGAACTTGCCGCAAGGCTCATGCTTCAGTCTAAAATTCAGAGATTACAGACATTAGCCAACATGCCCAACTTAAAATCTTTTAAGCTCCAACTTGGCATCATTCTCGCTGGCCTCGGAATCCTCTTGTGTGCTGTACGAATCCCAGGTCGTGAGTTAAGCTTAGGTTGCTGCAGCCAGCAACTGGCTGTATTTTCTGCTGTTGAGGACTGTGTACTGCACCGTGCAGGAAAGCAGGAGCAAAGAACTTTAAATGCTTTCACCACAAACATTCGCCCCCGAGACAGCTCATGCCTGTCATCAAGACAACTGTGTTCTAGGCCAGTCTGGGCTACAGCATGGGTCCCCATCTCCAAAACGAACAAAGAAAAAAAAAACCATTTGTGATATTCCTACCTGCAGTCCCAACACCTGGGCAGTTAAGGTAGCAGGGCCAGCCTGAGCTTCAGAGTTGTGAGATTCTACCTCAAAATGGATAAATAGATGCTTCAGGAAGTATATTCAAACTGATTGAGTATTAAACAATGCATACATGTATGGAAACACTGTATGGCAGTTGGTGCCTGTTGAGTATGTACCATTTTTGTTTTCTGTGTCAGTTAAAATTCAATAGAAAAAGGCCATTGACTATAAGGCGAAAGCAGTGAAGGTGCAGACCTTTTCCAGGGGAAAGTGCAAACATGTATGAACAAAAGACAGGCTGCTGGAGGTCTGGAAGGGGCGGGATCATAGGGAAGGCCTGGAGAAGGAAGCAGATTTTGAGCCCAGCCTTACAAGAATGTGGGGGTTTCCCACTAGCAAAATCCTAGAACTAAGAATGCATGTCCTTTCATTCACAAAAGTGAATGTATACTATGGATACAAAGCAGAAATTGAGGGGCTGGAGAGATGGCTCAGCGGGTAAGAGGACTGGCCACTCTCCCTAGAGGTCCTAAGTTCAGTTCTCAACAATCAAAGGGTGGCTGCTCACGACCATCTGTAATGAGATCTGGTGCCCTCTTCTGGCCTGCAGCATACATGCAGACAGAACATTGTATACATAATAAATCTTAAAAAAATAAAAAAGTTTTTTTTTTTTTTTAAAAAGAGCAGAAATTAAGCAGTGGAAGGTAGAATGAACCTCTACTAAGAATGACAGGTTGCAGATCGATCACAACACATTGTGGTTATTTAACACACACAGAATGCCTGTGCTTTTTTTTTTAATTGAAAATAGATTCTTTCATACAATTCATCCCAACCACAGTTGCCCCTTCCTCTGCTCCTCCAAGCTCCCTGTCCCTAACCCCATCCACTCCCCCTCTGTCTCCCTTCAGAAAAGAGCAGGCCTCCAAGAGACAACCAAACACGAAAAAACAAGGTACAGTAATCAAGGCAAAAACCCTCACACAGAAGCTGGACTAGGCACTGCAACACGACTTTGTCCCAAGAGTTGGCAAGAGTCAAAGACACACCTGCTCCCAGTTTGGAATCCCACAAAAATACCAAGGTAACAGCCACAACATATATACAGAGACCTGGTACAGACCCCTGTGGGTTCCCCATGCTTGCTGCTTCAGCCTGTGAGCCCAGGTGAACCCTGCTTAGCTGATTTAGTAGGCCATGTTCTCCTGGCATGCTCCATCCCCTCTGACTCCTACAATCTTTCCTCCATCTCTTCCTTGCGGTTCCCAGAGTTCCAAGGGGGAGGGACCCTCTGGAGACCTCCAATTTAGACTCTGCATAACGTCTGGCTGTGGGTTTCTGTACCCACTTTCATCTGCCTCCAGAGGAAGCCTCTCTAATGACGTCTGGAGCAGGCACTAATCTAATAGTATGGCTGTTCTTAAGGAGAGCTGGGAAACTGTGCTAAGATAACTAAGTTCAGAGCATCATCCGTAATGATATTTAACGAAGACAGATGCAGTAGCAAACTAAATTCTGAGGTAACAGAGTAAGTTAACTGTAGGTCCACACATACTCAAGTGACAGTCGTGACTCGACTCAGGGCTTTGCTCTACCCGGCTGGATTGTGATCTACAGCACATGGCTCAGGTGGATGGAACACCTTCGAGGCTGTATCAACTTAGGGTTGGGGCCTGGCACGCTGAGTGACTGCTGTGTCCCAAGCACATTTTCTTTCACTCGCGGAGTAAAAGCCCAGTTTTGGGGCTGGGGATGTAGCTCAGTGGCACAGCACACCTCGCAAATTTGAAGCGTAATTGAGATGGGGAAACAAGGGCTGATGCTAATGAGCTATAATCCAAGCTAATTAGGATGGAGACTTGTTCATTCATGGCTCATCTAGACTACAGAGTGAGCTCAAGGCCAGGCTAGGAAATTTAGTGAAACACAGTTTCTCACTAAAATAAAAAAAAAAAAAAAGGTGGTGGGGTGGGATGTAGCTTAGTGATAGGTTGCTGGACTAGCGTGGGTAAAGCCCTGGGTTCGGTCCCCACTACAGGAGGAAAAAGATCTAGTTTTTACCATGTCTACATGGTTCTGAATAAACTTCTCTTGACATCTTAAAGAATCAGGCATGTATACAGCAGGAGAGAAGTATGGGATCATGCATTTATAATAATGAGTCTTTCCTTTGTATTATCAAATAATCACTGAAAACAGTTTCAAGTAAGTGCTTCCTTTCCTCATTGGAAAGTATAGTCATTAAAGGCACAGAATCAGGGCGGAGCACACTTACTGATTACTGCTGGTATTCTTTAACCTTAACCCCATGGGAGTAATTACTTCATTGAGTAATCTAGAAGGTATTCTGTAAAGGGGTATTCTTTTTTATTGATTACATTTCTTTGACAATTTCACAAATGTACAGAATGTAAATGGACCATTTTGTAAAAGTAAAAAAAATGTTTTTTGTTTGTTTTCTGGGACAGGGCTTCTCTGTGTAGCCAGGCTGTTCTGGAACTCATTCTTCTCAAACTCAGAGATCCACCTGCTTCTGCCTCTGCCTCCCAAGTGCAGGGATTTAAGGCGTGTGCCACCACTGCCCAGCAGCTTTTAAAAGTTTTTAATGCTTTTTTTTCATAGTATATGTATGTCTATGCACCACACTCATCTGCAGAGGCTAGAAAGGGTGTTAGAAGGCCGGCCGGTGGTGGCACACGCCTTTAATCCCAGCACTCGGGAGGCAGAGGCAGGCGGATCTCTGTGAGTTCGAGACCAGCCTGGTCTAC
>NC_022012.1:21162172-21170074 GCF_000317375.1 Microtus ochrogaster
AGACCAGGCTGGTCTCGAACTCACAGAGATCCGCCTGCCTCTGCCTCCCGAGTGCTGGGATTAAAGGCGTGCACCACCAGTGCCCGGCTCTGGCTGGAGTTTTATGGAATCTTAAACACAGCCATCAATCTAGCCCTTAGACCACTTTTACCCCACCCTCTCCTCCTCTCCACTATACTTAAACCTGTATCCTACACTAGAGCTTGCCTACAAACCTTACACTCATGTCTCATCATTTTGGTTTGTGGCCCACTGAGCTTAACCAGGGTCATTTATGAAGCCATGGGTTTGGAGCTATTTAGTAGAAGCTGGTGAGCTCAGCGGTGGCTACGTAATTCAAGACAGCGACTCCCCCTCTCCCAGAACCTATTAGTAGCCAATAATTTTAGCAATAAAGGATAGGGCCTTATGAGCTCCTCCCCCATTTGTGAATGACAGTTGACAGGGCCAATCTTGTGTGGGCCCAGCACTGGTAGTTGCAGTTGATATGAGTTGATGATTTCACTGGTTAGGAGTCAAGAGGATGTCATCTCAGAGCCAGATTTTAAAGAGAAGGTGACGTTACTTCTATACAGGACTGTGGTGCTATAGTTAGTGCTTATAGTCTAAGTTTTGAGTCCAGGTACGACACCAAGTAGTAAGTCTTTTGTTTTTGTCTTTTTCCACAATAGAACATTGCCTCCCAGCAGAGTGGCAAGCATTTTCCTTTGCTTCTATTGCAGACAAGAAGGAGCCATCAGAAAAGCGTACTAAGACTGAAAGCTCGGGAGATACATCCGCTAAGCTAGAGAGTCCCAGCACTCAGAAGACTTCAACCTCTAAAAATAATGGCAAGAATTCCAGCAACTACTGGCTGATGAAGTCAGAGCCAGAAAGCCGGATAGAGAAAGGTGTTGATGTGAAGGTGAGATTGTGCATGTTCAATCATGTTGGCGAGATGGGGCAGTGGGTAAGAGCACTTGCTGAACAAGCCCGATGGTCTGGAACCAGTGCAGGGAGAGAAGCAACCCCTGAAAGCTGTGTCCTGACCACACATACGCCACACCTCAGACCCAGACACACTTAACTGCTACTCAAAACAAGGATGAACACGTTTACCATAGGATTCAGACGTCAGCTTGTCCTCTCTGAAGTCTACAGGGAGGTACAAGTAGAATTTGTAGCATTTATTATCATTAGCTTAAGGTCAGATAGCTCTTATCCAAAACTCCTGGGACCAGGAGTGTTCTAGATTTTACAATTTGAATATCCCTAACCTACCTCTCATAAAAGGCCAAATTGCTATTTAATAAAATAGAAACGTTCTGAATGTTAGAACATTCCAGAGTATTTTTGATTTCAATATTAACATCAAGCATGCCCAACCTGTATCTGCTTTGTGGGTTTCCATCTAAGCAAGGGTTGGCAGACTTTTTCTGAAAATGAGCCAGAGAGGCCCGTGTTGCTGCTCTGTCTCGTTAACAAAGAAAGTGGTCAGAGACAATATACGAAAGATGTGGTTATGTTCAGGTGAAACTTTATTTATAAAATCAGACATACGGTTTAGCTCGCCAGTGCCAGTCTTGAGTTTAATTGTGTTATGTGTTTTAAGATGATCTTACTATGTTAGGCTGGCCTCCTAACTTTTGAGGCCCACGTTGCCCTTGAATCTAAGATCCTCCTTGCCCCAGTTTTAGAAGTGCTGGGATTACAGGTGTGTGCCACCACACCTGGCACTAGATGTATTTTTCTCTGACTACGTGCGTGCTCCTGGAAGTCTCCCCGACAAGTGTTGCCATCTAATCAGGGAAAGAATATAAGCCGATTTTAATACTAGCCTGAGGAAAGCAGAAATATTAGAGAATGATGATACTTTAATAAGTGAAACACAGCAGACTGTTTTCGTACCCTGATTATCCTCTCAGCTCGTCGTCTTAATTAGCAAAGATCACAACGTAAAACCCAAGGCTTAATTTATATTCATTCAACGTCACTGGCACCCTGGAACTAATTCTTGGTAATTCGCATAGCTTCTTTATAGCCCGTAGATAGCACTTTTCAGGATTAAAGAGAGAACTTTGTTTCCATAGAGCTTATCAACTGACCAATGACTAAGTAGTGAATGACTTTATTTTCTCTTGCCTAGTTCGGCATTGAGGATCTCAAAGCACAGCCCAAGCAGACAGCTTGCTGGGATGGTGTTCGCAACTATCAGGTACGGAGACAAGGGGCAGAAACCCTGAAACCCAGACTAGGATGGATGTCTGCCTCCTCCACTGTGTTCTTCAGCAGCAAGGTCGGAACCAACATTGCTTTTCTCTGAACGCTATTCTGAAAATGCCTTCAGAAATATCATAATCACCATGACAGCATGCAGTCTGCTCAAGTGGCTTGCTTCTGGCTAGTGTCCTGGACTAAGGCCAGGACTCTGAACAGAGGAACAGATTTTCTTACGAATCTGAGAGAAGTGCAAAACAGGAAAAGACATCTAATAAAAACAGACTTGATTTCTTTCCAGCTGTAGGAGGGTAATTCTTGTTTCTTTTCCTCTGACATAGGCTCGGAACTTCCTCAGGGCCATGAAGTTGGAGGAAGAAGCCTTCTTCTACCATAGCAACTGTAAACAGCCAGGCATCGTGGGACTTATGAAGGTTAGGTGCACACATTTTAGCCAGGATTCCTCCAGGGACTTACTCATGTAAAGCCTTACAGTTTGAATAGGTAGTAACTAAAGTATGCCCCCTCAAACACACATACTTCCTGTCACAGAAAATAGGAAAACTGCCCTGACCATCACCTGAATAGGAAGGACTTTGTTTCAGGCCCTGCTAATACTTCTCACTATCTGAGGTTCTATCAGGTTAACTCCTCTTTGCTAAAAGTTTCAGGATAACACTATGTGTTTCCAAGTAACTTTTAGCATTTGGTTTTGGAACATGCTTGTGAGACTTTGTAAAAATAGGATTTCGTTTCTAACTATGCTTGCATAGGCTATCTTTTATTTCCAGAAGCCTGCGTACCAACTGTCTCTATAGCAAGGGAGATGGGTCAGAATGTGAAGGAAGGGTAAGAGTCAAAGTGAGATGCATATTAAAACTTGAACAGGAAGTTAATGATTGGCGATTTTGGATTTGCTTCCAGATCGTAAAGGAGGCTTACCCAGACCACACACAGTTTGAAAAAAATAATCCCCATTACGACCCATCCAGCAAAGAGGACAACCCTAAGTGGTCGATGGTAATAACTGTATTTCCTGTTTCACAGGGGGAGAATGGACAAAGGTGGGAAATATGGGTACTGTTAGGTCAAGGAGCACAGCCCAGCTTCTCACTTAGATGAAGTTTTGTTGAATTGGGATATTAGAGTAGAACACTAACACCAGGCACCTCCTGCAAACAGCAGAAATTCTGGGTGGACACAGAAGCAAACGCCTGTATTCTTAGCCACTCAGTCAGCTGAGGCTGGAATTGATTTACCCGAGGAAGTCAAGGACAGACTAGGCAACACGGTGAGATCCAGTCTGGCTAAACATGTTTCTGCCCCTCAATGCTGTCCAATAGGTGGATGTACAATTCGTTCGAATGATGAAGCGTTTCATCCCCCTGGAGGAGCTGAAAGCCCATCACCATGCCCACAAAGCTTCCGGTGGCCCCTTAAAAAGCATGACTCTCTTCACTCGCCAGAGACTGTCAGTTCAGCCTGTGACCCGAGGTAAGACCTAAACGTGGAGACAGTATTAAAGGTCTCTGGGCCAGAGTCCTCACATGTGGCACCCATGAGGAAGGCTATATGCTCAGCTGCTCTTTGCTATGACCCAGTACCCTGAGATAGTCCAGTTTTTGAGTGGACAACTGCCCACTCCAGGCACTGTGGCTCCTCATGAGCTTCTTCTGCAGGAGGAGACACAACACCTCCCCCACCCCGCCCTTTTTTTTTTTTTTTTTTGGTAGAAGAGTTTGATTTTATTTTGAGCCTGGAGGAAACAGAACCAAGTTAGTGAAGACTCTGCTGATGGAATGAACGAGCCAGTGATCCACAAAGTCAAGATTCTATAAGGCAAAAGAAGAAAGCTTGCAGTGTCTACCTGGGGTCATGTGCACAGGTGGTTTGTTCGTGTTTACCAATAAAAGATATTTCATGACAAGGCTGAAAGCTTTTCCTTCTAAATCTGTGTTGGGTGTGGTGGAATCCTTCACTGTAGATGTCTTACATCCAAGCCTGGTTCCTTTTGCCAAATGGAAGATGCGAGCACCTATACTATCATCTGCCCCTACCACTGTAGTTGTTATATAGCAAATAGCACAGTGTAGGACTGAGTCCTTTGGTCTTTGAACACTCAGCGAACCTAAGTCTTGAAGTTGAAAATATAAATGCTTTGGGGTAAGTGGCCAGACCTGGACTTACTGAGTCATGCTTGCCTGAAATGGGTGGTTAATACGGTGCTCATTATTGTTTACCATCCACTGAAAAAGGAGGCAATTGTCGAAGTCATGAAGCTTCGTTCCCAGTATGTCAGATATGAGACGGTGTTAAGGAACAGAGCACAGTATCTGGTGGATCATGGGCACAATGCCTCCAAAGCCACAGGGCTTCCTTTAATTAGAGACACCATTAAAACAAATGTTCTTTTAAAATACAGCCATTGAAAAGACAACACATTAAGAAACATGTAAACACTGCAGTTTCTTAATTACAAGTTGCACTGCTTGGTTTAGTACCTATGCACTCCAGGTTTGGGAACCTCACGGGATGGGGATAGGAGCCTCCCCCACACTTTCACAGTTGGCAGAAAAGAAAATGGGAGCAGTCAAAGAAAGCAAGACCTGGCTTGTGCACAGCTCCTGAGAGAAACAACACATTCTACCTTTTAGTTCTCTCAGAAGAAAGACTTAAGATGTTAGCAAAGTTGGAAAATGGATTTGTGTTGTCAGCTGGGAGGCAGAGAAATTGAAAGATACTTTTAATTAGCTATTAGAAGGAGGCACCGCAGAGTCTAGTCTCATACCCTGAAAAAGGCAGGAGCACAGAACCTGCCTCCTTCATATGCTAGGGCCCAGCTTTGATACCCAAGGGCAGCTGGGCGGGTGAACCTCTTCCCATGGGGACTGTATGTTACACCTAAATTTCGGGTCTGTCATGGGGAAAAATTTACTTAGCTCTGCTACCCCCAGTCACCCCAAGCACCTTTCATCTGAACTTTGACCCATTGGCCCTGCCCTGTCAAAGTCTAAGATTGCACTGACTTCTGAGGACAAGACCCCATTTTCTACAGTAACTGAAAGATGACATAGGAACAATCCTTTACTTCCCAGATTACCAAGAACACAGCAAATACCGTACTTGTTGAACATCGGTTCCACTTGATCTTTCTGTAGCGGGGAGGGCAGCCAATGGAAGATAATTCCTGGTCATTCCCAGAAAAGGCAGAGAAGACAGTCAACCTCTTTACTACTTGCAGGCCCTAACACAGTAGGAGGAAGCACTGCCTCTTCTCTAGTGTAACAAAATCCACCAGAGTTTTCCTATTGTGTTTTTAAATTACAAAAACCAAAACCAAACAGTGGTCCTAAACTTGAGTCGGTGAACTGGTAAAGATAAGGACATAATTTGGCAAGCAGAATTATTCTGAAGTTGTGACAGTCTTCTGCAGAGGCCCTTCCTCCCTTAATGTGTAGATAGTGGGATGAGAGGGGTTGGGGTGGAGGAGGCAAGAACAAAACTTTAAGTGTCTGAATCCAAGCTCAATTTCAGAAATCAAATGGAGGACAAGGAGTAACAACAGATCACGTTCAGGAAGGCAAATGGATCTCAGCCTCTTCTAAGGATCTAAACTAAAGGAAACAGACCCTCTGCTTAGGGCTTGTGGTAACTTAAAATAATTCCCTAGAACAACCCAGCCCTTGGGTTGCCAGGTGGAGTCATGTGGTGAAGGCAGACAATTGTCTTGCCTGATGTTTCCCCCAGGAGACCTAGTTCAGCCTCCTGGCCATCCATGTGTGACACCAGTCTCAGAACTTTTCTAGGCCCAGATTTCTCACAAGTGAGGACAGTCAGCTCAGACCCTTCCTCAGGCTCTGCTCCTGTATGGTTCCTGACAAGCTATAGAAAATGCAGAAGAAACGTGTCTGGTCCCAGTAGTGAGGAGCCAGAGGTGACCGGAAACTTCAGAGCACCACGTCCCAGAGGCCCAGAGAGGTAGTGTCCCAATCTTGAGTCTTCTTCAACTTAGATGAGACAGGCCCAACAACTTCTGCCACTACCTCAGGAACCGTCGAAGGGCGTGTAAGACATGACTACCCAGAGCTCTGCTGGCGGGTGAATGCCAGGGACGCGCTCGGCTTCTGTCTCAGGAAGCCCAGAGAACCTGGAGCCAAGGATGTGTGCTCTCAACTCTGCTTTACAGCCTGCGATAGCCTTGACGGACAGCTCTCATTCCCAAAGGAGAGACCAGATTCCAGAATGGTTCCTCTCCCTATCCCTACCTAGGCTGCAGAATCCCAGGGACACTGCTGCCCAACCCAAGCCCCTTAGGTTCTTCAGAGAAAAGAATTTAAGTAAAAAACATGATTTGTTTTCAAGGTTGCAAGAAACGGTCAGTGGAGCCTCACACCATCCTCCCCCTCCCCCAGTCGCTGGTGTTTGGTAGATGGGGGTGCCGCAGTGGAAGCCGGGCAGCTTCTTGGCCCCTGGGGCCTACTGCCTGCTGTTGTTGTCAGACAGTGGGCCAGGGGTCCGCACCTCACCCAGGGAGCTTGTGCCCTCGAAGCGCTGTGAGGCAATGGCTGCCTGGTGGGACATGCTCTTCCGTACAATGTCACCCTTCCGCCACAACACCACCTCCTGCAGGGTTGGAAGAAAGTCAATACGGTATTTGAGAGAGGCTCAGGGATGCTTTTCTCAGGAGTTCCCACCTTGGTCCCAGGGGATCTCCAGGAATAACCTCCTTGGCTCATCTCTCACCAAAGTGGTGGCTCCTAAGACTGGTGCTCTGGCAGGAGCCATGAAAGCGGGAGTTAGGCCTGAGAAAGCAGACCCCAGGTATCAGTTGGGTCTCCTGCAATTCTATGTTTCTACCTCTTGGTCAAATAACAAGTGATAGAGGCTTGACAATTTTTTTTTTTTTTTTTTTTTTTTTTTTTTTTTTTGCTTTAAAAGTTAAGATGGCCCTCTGTGGGAATGGTGGCCTCTCTGCTCTGTGCCCAAAGGGACCCAGGGTCCTGGAGGAGGCACCCACCTGCTGCTTGAAGTAGCGCCGTTCCTCCTCATCTATCAGCACCAAGTTGAGGTAATAGCGCACAGAGAACTTCTTGTTTATGTCCCGCATGGTGGGCGTGAGCTCATATCCTGCCAGGAAGAGCCTGATGGGGATGGACTCACCTGTAAGGGGTGAGACAAAAGTGAGGGCAAGGGACACAGAAGGCGCTGTTGTACAGCCTAATGCCATTCTGCCTGCAGCAGGTCAGGTGCCCGCTGGGCAAGGAAGGAACACTAAGCAAAGGCTCTCTGCCTTTAGAGATGTTACACCTTGCTCCCAGCAGTTTCTTGAAACAAATGTGATTTTGCAGATCCAGTCCAGCCTGTGGCTTCTGAACAGTCTATAACCTCCCACTGCAGAAGGCAGTGAGGAACAGGGACTGAACAGCACAGGGGAACTAGTAGGTACCACTGCTTTCTCCATGTTCCTTATCGGTGGGGGTTCCCCCCATATTTACTTGAAACATGGTCTCTATATAGTTCTGGCTGGCCTAGGGGTCCTGCACGGGACCATGTCCAGCCCACTCATCCTAGGGCCCTGCACAGGACCACATCCAGTCCACTCATCCTAGGCCCTGTGCAGGACCATGTTCAGCCCACTCATCCTAGGCCCTGTGCAGGACCATGCCCAGCCCACTCATCCTAGGCCCTGTGCAGGACCACGTCCAG
>NC_022012.1:21170343-21201765 GCF_000317375.1 Microtus ochrogaster
ACTCATCCTAGGGCCTGCACAGGACCATGTTCAGCCCACTCATCCTAGGGCCTGTACAGGACCATGTTCAGCCCACTCATCCTAGGCCCTGTACAGGACCACGTCCATTGGTTTCCGGTGTTGTCTGAAGCCTGTACTGTGAGTCACAGATGCAGTAGTTCACTTTCATGACAAGCGAATGAACTCCTGGAGTGAAACATCTTACTGTAGCTAGAACTAAGCAGTGACAATGACTAGAACACATGCTGGATCTCTCTCTCTGTAGAAAACATGCCAGAATGTCAAGAGGGAAAAGGAATTACATATTCATACTGTATCTTAAAGCGGTTTCCAAACTTTTTTTTTTGGATAACTTTGAACCCTAATCCTCCTGCCTCCACCTACCAAGTGTGGGATAACACACATGTGCAAGCAGGCCAGTTGAGACAGAATCTTAAGTACAATCAATATATAAACAAGGTCAATGTGGGGCTGTTGTGGCTGAGGCTGGGGAAGGAGGCTGAAGCCAAAGGCTCAGCTTTGTCCTCCCCTTCCTATCTCCCATGAGTTTCAGACCAGCTTGGGTTACACAGTGAGACCTTGTCTTTAAAAAACAAACTTACTTCAATAGTATCATCATTTGAACCCCTTCCAAATTCTGAAATTCTGCACGTGGCTTGGAAGCAAATCGTGGCAGTGGCCCTGAGCTAGGAGGCTCACCTCGGACTGGAGCCCCGTCCATGATCTCATACTTCGCTATTGTGTCGTTCTCGTGGTACACATTGGGACCCGTGCCTGTCGTTTCCCGTTTGATGATGTCTATCTCCATGTGCTTGATTTTGATTCTCACCAGCAGGAAGTAGATCTTCCCTACAATGACATCTTTCAAGTGGTATCTGAAGAAGAGAAAAAGGAAGTGAGACAGATGTTGGGTGCGGCGGCTAGCCCCTCCGTGTGCCAGCATGTGTTATACTGTCAGTGAGAGGTGTTTATGCTCAACCTCGCTATTTGAACAGTTTCCTGGTATGTTCTTTAGTGTAATCTGTGTGACTTCCTCTCTTCTACATCCTGCTCAAAGGAGGATACATGTTATTTCAACCATTAATATTTGTTTATCAGCTCCATTTCCACAGGATATACCTTTAGTATGGTTTAATGGATGTTTTTCTAATGTATTAGGCCAGTCTCAAAAACACAGGAATTAATTCTCGCCTTTCCACTTTATTCTCCATACAATGTCTGTAGGGAACTAGGCCTTAATGGTTCCCAGTGAATAGTTCCATCTGCTCCAGGCTAGACAGCCCAGGCTGCATGGCTGATACTCCGTGAGCTACTAGGGATTTAGCAACATTGCATGGCTCACTCTTTCTTTCTTTTCTTTATCTTTCCCCCACCTTCCTTTCTTTTTTTAGTTTTTCGAGACAGGGTTTCACTCTGTAGACTAGGATGGCCGCCCCAACTCACAGAGATCTGCCTGCCTCTTTCTCCTAAGTGCAGAGATTAAAGATGTGCACCACCACCACCCTACACTAACACTGTCTCTTTCTTCCTTTAAGTCTCTCTCTGTGGGCCAGCCAATGGTGCTGGTAGTCTCTGTATATACCTCCCTGTATCACGTGTGCTAGAAAGACAGCACACTCTCCAAACCTAGGCTCACACTCATGGCACGTGATCCCTAGCAGAGATGTTAGAGTTGGGTCTCCTTACATGGCAGGTGGGAAAAAAAGAAGCTGGAAGAGAGAGACTAGGTCATGCTCTGGATGAGAGAAGGTTCAGACAGGCGACTGCTAGCTCCCAGACTTAGTGCTCCCCACTGTTTCTGACACTGTTGTTTACAGTCTGCTGGGAGAGCTGCAGACATTGAGTGGGTAGCCTGCATACCTGCTGACGCAGCACGTCACCTGCAGCCTTTCTCAGGGACCATGCATGGATGCTAAGGTTTTCTATATTATATGAAATCTTATACATGGGGCACAACCACATAAGAATCATATTTCATGTTCCTATATGGTACAATCTGTTGTACAAGCAGAGGGGAAGACTAGGAGTCTATTCCTGCCTGCATGTAACCTACTCTAAAACACTTTTTATTCCAAGAGCTGATGATTAGTGCCCGCTTCAGGCTCTGTGGTAGCACTCCTGGTGGTTGGTGCCTTCAGAGGGGTGGAGGGGGGTTAGTGGAAAGAACCACACTGAGTAAGAAGACCTGGGGGGGGTAGGGGGAGGCAAGAAGAAGCTACTTCCTAGCACCTGTCCAACAGGTGGGCCAGGCCAAGGAGGTTCTAGGTTACAGTGGTCATTTTATTGGGTAAGGGGGCATCACTAGGTTCCAATTCAGGGAGCAGAGGAACAAGTAAGTTGGTTCTCATAATCAAGTATGTTCCTAGTTTAAAAACTGGCCCCATCAGACACAGCGACACATGCCTGTAATCTCAGCACTTATGAAGTAGAAATAGGATCACTCGTATGAGGCCAGCCCGGTCTACATAGTTGAGTTACCTCGCCTCTCTTCCTAAGCCCTCTGTAGGCAAATTGTCTCTCCTCAATTCCTAGTCTCTGCTTGGCAGTGGGCCTGGGGGAAGGCGACTACAGTAAAAAGGTAATCAAAGACATGAGTAGATGATCCAGATACTTTCAGGAATAGACTATATTCAAAAGAAAGATACAAGACTGCAGACAGTTCTGTGGCTTGTAAGCAATTAAACACTGTGATGATCTCAGAGTAAACAGTTGAAAACGCAGTTTCCCCACTAGCCAGGTAGTTATTTTAAGACCTTCAGAAAAATGCATCAGGTGCCGGGTGGAGATGGTGCACGCCATTAACCCCAGCACTCAGGAGGCAGAGGCAGGTGGATCTCTGTGAGTTCTAGCGAGACCAGCCTGGTCTGCAGTGTGAATTCCGGGACCAAGAAACCCTGTCTTGAGAAACCAAAACCAAAACAAAACAAAAACAAAGCATCAGGTATTTGCCCTGTAACTCATTTTGGTTCAGGGAGGAAGCAGCCCATTGCCGGTACACAGCTTCCTCACTTTGATTTCTAAGGCAGGGAGGAAACAAATGATAGCGGCATTGTGTTCTACAATTATTCTCATGCATGGAAGGAAGCAGCTTTACCTAGGATCCAAAACAAACAACCTAAAAGTTAGCTAAGCTTGACTTTGAAAGGCACCTTAATGTTTAAATACGCGATCTTAAATAATTTAATACTCTGAACAATAAAGATTCCATTTCCTGGCCTGTCTGCCTATAACTAGCCTAGCACATATGTCTACTGTATTACTCTCACAGTCTCCCCCTGCACTTTGTCACCATGAAGCTATGGAGTCATGAGGCTGTCAGTCAGTACACACTCAACAAGATCTCTCTTTACCTCCATAAATGATTACCACATGAGCTTGGGGCTCAGGATACTCACTTGGATTTGTTATACTCAAATTCAATGTGCAGGCAGTCCTCGATCCCAACTTCCATCTTGATGGATGAGTTCAGCTCGGGGTATGTGCTAAGGGTGTGAACTACAATGTCCATTTCTTTGACGACATCATTGAGGCGGCGGCTGATGGTTGCTCGGAGGAAATAGCTGTTAAGAGACGGAGCCATCCTAAGTGAATACTTCCAGTCTCTAGATGCTACACAGCCCTGGGAGAACCCTACAGTAATGTTTAACCCTCCGAGGCTTACTATCCCTTTGAGAATTTATGGGTCCTTTTCTCAGAAAAAGTATACCCAGGCACCTATACACAGACTTCTGCAGTTACCATTGAGGAAGAGCAGAGCCTTCCTTTAAAACCCTCTTGGGAGCTCATGACAATGAATTAAGAACCTTATCTTAGCAGAAGTGATTTCTCTGCCTTCTACGCCAACGGCCCTACCACTATCTACCATCTGTGAGGAAGGTTTGTTTCCTTGCCTACCTCCTGGCTATTTGAGCATAGATATCTGGCCTATACACTTAAATTTATATGCCTGTTCACTAAATAGTATCTGATAAATAAAAGTGAGGAATAGGAAACGGAGAAATCAAACCAAGTCTTCATTTCCGCAGCCTTTCTTAGCCAACCCTGTGCTAGGCAGAGGATAAGGACAATACACTCTCAAGAGGGGCTCACAGTCTGGAGGGAGATGAACAAACAAACAGAAAAATCAAGACTGGCAAAGGGTAATTCAGAAACTATAATCCAGCTTTATAAGAACAAAGAGACCCCAAGAACAAACCAACATGTAATAATACAGCAAAGCAGCACCAAAATGAGTAGCTTAACTGGCGGCAGCAGCTGCATGGCAGGTCACGGGTCTGGAAGAAGATACATAAGTGGACCCTAAGGGTCTAACAGCCACTTGGCATGGTCCAGCAAAATCCCAGTTTCCTGGGATAAAACTGCGCTAACACCACAAGAGAAGAAAAGTACCCTTAGCTATGATTTCTTCTGAGTAATCCTCTGATAACCCAAGTACCCGTTAAACATTCCAGAAAATTAACAGACATGCTGGCCACATCAGCTACAGGCTACAAGCGACCAGCTCTATGGCACCGACCGCTTCTAAGCAGTCCTTATATTTCCCTCAGTAACCTCCATCACAGCCGCACAAGACATTTGTCCCTAACTAAACCCTTTCTAATTGCTCAGGTCTTAAATCCATTCTACTACCTGTGGAAGACTGGTTTTATTCTAATGAAGATTTTCAAGTCAAGGTTTATAATTCTTTTCTGCTTTTTACTGTTTTTATTTAGGGCCTAAATACATCCCTGCCCTTCACAGACTTCCTTCACCAGCAACCCACCCTACCCTGAAAAAGAAAAATAGCCTTTCCCTTCACAACGGGGGGAAAGAGAGAGGACTGAAAACTTACTACACACTCGTATTTCACTGCTAATGCAGAGTTTTGCTGCTGTTGGATTTTTTGAGACAGGGTTTCACTATGTAACTCTGGGTAACCTGCAACTTGTTAAGTATACCAGGCTGGTCTCAAACACAAAGATCCATCTGCCTTTGTTTTGCAGTATTTCAAATGCAAGCATCACCATGCCTGACTGATTGTATGGGGGGGGGGGTCCTCACTATTAGTCTTGGCCAGTCCAGAACTCACAGAGATTACCTGTGGTTTCCTCTCATGGTAGGATTAAAGGCATGTGCCACTGTGACTGCTTGCTTTCTCTTTTTATAATTGTGTGAATACTGCTGTGGTCACAGGTGTTAGATTATCTGTTCCAGACTCTGTGTAGTCTGGATCTACAACTAAGGTGGAATTGTTGGATCACACAGTGACTCTGTTTAATTGTGTGTGTGTTGCTGGGGACTGAGCCCAGTACCTTGCAAAGTCTTCAAGTATGTGCCTTACTGCTTTACACAGAGTTATGTGTATTCATTTATCTTTGAGGAGCCAACCTGCTGTTTTCAATACCTTTCTTCTTGACATAAAAACACTAAGGCAAAAGCTACAGAGAAATCCTGTCTTGAAAAACCAAAATCCAATCAAACAAAAACCACTAAGGCAAATCCACTCGACTATGGGGTAGGAATTACCAAGCATGGTGGCACACACGTGTAATCCCACCACTCAGGAGGTTGAGGCAGAAGGATTGAGAGTTTGAGGTCAGTCTAGGCTATATAACAAGACCTGTATCAATAATTATTTTTTTTTAACAATTCCCATAGCCAAGCTAAGTGATTGCTAGATAATCCTCACTGGTGTTTTCTCTGGAGTGATAAGACAAATCACTGTCTTTAGCAGGGATTTAGATGCAAATATTTCAAGAGTCTATGAACAAGTGTTCTGATGGAGGGAACCAGGAGAAAGAGAGGGAGATGTTCTAGCTGTAATCCTCACCATCCTAAGCCCCGGCCTGTAGGGGATAGAAACAAGCAGATCCTGTGAGATGGGATCAAGACTTGGGATCATCTGATCCTCTGGAGTGACAGGATATTCTGCTTTATCCCAGCGATGTCCCATAATTTAAGGTTTGCATCTAAGAGTCTAGAGCTGCTGTGATTTTGTTTTTTAACCTCAGAGACCCAGGCATCAGTCTCCTTCCTCAGAGTTTCCCAGACTGTAGTAGTAAGAATATCCTCAGGCATGTCTGTGCCATTCATCTCTTTGTTTGTGATCCCTGCGATGGGTCCAAGACCCCTGTATATGCTAGGCAATGCTGTGCCCGAAGCCAAATGCTTGTGTCCAGTTTTTAAAGACTGTGTTCCGCTCCTGCATTGTTTTCTTATCTCTTTCAAAAGATAGAGAGGAGAGACCTAGAATTAGAACCCTAAACTAGTATCCATTTTTGAAAGACAAAGCTTTAAGTTACAGAGTCCAAAATGATGTGATGTTGTACGGCAGAGCTGAATGGGGAAGGGGTCACCACCTCTGGAAGCCAAGCTGAGGTGTCTGTCTGGGGCCACCTCCGATATGAAAGCCAATTACTGAATTTTCCAGAAGTTTAAGAAATGATTGTTAAATGGCTATCATTGAAATTATATAAACTTACAATTAGATGAATTACCTAAGAAACAAGGGCAATCCATATTAAAATCCCTTTGCTTCCTAATCATTTTCCTGCACTCTTTGAGGCCCCCGGGCGGGAGGGGACTCTGTGACAGCAGTGAAGCTGCCAATGTGGTGACAGCATTCAGGTCACAGATGGCCATGGCTGTCCAATCAGAAGGCTTTCTTCCAGGATGCGCAATGGTGACATTTACTAGCACCCTGGTGCTTGTAGTCCTCTTCCTTCTTAGCAGCCACGAAGCCCCAGGCCCTGTCCTGGTGGGGCAGGTTCAGTACTACAACAAAAACATCAGCGACCACTTACCGTAGCTTCACGTTCTGCCCTGTGTAGGACTCATACGGCTTTTCCACGTGAGTAAACTCAAAGTCGAAGGCTTGTGATTGGGTGATCTCTCCTGGCCGAGCCAAGTCCTTCACCAGGGACACAAACTCATGGTGGTTCCCACGGTCATAGTAGAGTTCTGGAAAGAGAACAAAGCTTACTCTAGCTGACTTGACTACACTGAACTTAGTGAGGGCATCACAGGTCGGAGGGATCAGTCTCTTCGAGACTTTAGCCTTGTTTTAGGGCCTCTTCTCCTTCCCTGACCCCAGCCTCTCCACTGATTTCCCCAGACACATGCCCTTCCAAAGACATGTCCTTTCTGGTTTGTTTATTTGAGACAGGGTCTTACTATGTACCTAGATTGGCCACTAGTTCTTGGGCATAAATAATTCTTCTACCACAGTCTCAAATAGCTAGAAAAATAGGTGTGCACCACCATGCCTAGCTGACTCTTCCAAGTCACACAGTAAGAATTTATGATACACACACACACACACACACACACACACACACACACACACACAAGGCCAGTGTGATGGAGAGATAACTGAGCAGTTAAGAGCACTTTGTTGCTCTTGCAGAGGAGTTGGGTTCAATTCTCAACACCTACATAGTAGCATACAACCACATGTAACTCCAGTTCCAGGGGATCCAGTGCCTTCTTCTGACCTCCATGGGTACCAGGCATGCACATGGTACACACACGTACACACACGTACACACACACACACACACACACACACACACACATGAAAAACACTCATATACATAAAATAAAGAAACCTTAAAAAAGCAAATAAAAGCCAATGTGGTCTCCAGGCCATTGCTTCTGTTAGCAATCCACAGTCTATGCACCTATAAAGGGTAAGGGAATTCTGAGATGGTTAGAATAGATTCGGTGAGCAGTTTTCAGAGACTCGATATAAAAAGAGAGAGAGAGAGAGAGCACCTTTCCAATATTCTTGACTTTTGCAGGAAATTTGTGGCTACTTTATTATATCTTCCTTCGATAATCCTGCAAGATGGATAGGTCAGGCCTCTTGTTCTATAGTTCAGCCTGGTCCAGAATTCATTAGGTAGCACAGGCTAGCCTCAAACTCATGGCAATCCTTCTGTCTCCCAAATCCTGGGACTATAGATGTGCGCTCATACCTACCTGGCGTTTCACCATGATAAGCTCATGCAATCACCAGACCCATGATTATTTCATGACTTTGTATTTTGCAATTTAAGGATTACGTTTTGAGATATCCATGGTCTTCTTTACTCCTTTGGACTGAAGGAGCTTTAAGATGAGACCCATAGCTCCAGCTAGCTTCCTGGCCCCAAGATGTCAGCTCTTAACTCTGCCTGTGATGATGACCAAATGCTAGCTCAAGCCTCATCTCTCAAATATTCTTTTTTGTTGTTGTTGTTGTTGTTTTTCTCTGTAGCTTTGGAGCCTGCCCTGGAACTAGCTCTTGTAGACCAGGCTGGCCTTGAACTCACAGAGACCCACCTGCCTCTGCCTCCCAAGTGCTGGGATTAAAGGCGTGTGCCACCACCTGGCTTCTCTCAAATATTCTTGACTTAAGCACTGTGCTAGGCTGCAACCCAGAGGAGGGAGATGAACTGGGAATATGGAACAGCTGTTTGAGAGATGAGTCTACTGCCCCTTTGGCCTGGTCCTGGTTCTCAGCATCTCTAGGGCATCATCTGTCTCTCTCTCTGGAGTGACTAGATCACTCCGAGCAGTGAGTATACATGCTCTTGCTCCAATAGCGTAAGATCTGAAGCCTGGAATGGGACCAAAACTTTATTGAGAACAAGAAACCAGAAATCCTGCCTCTCCAGTGCTAATGCAATCTTCAGTCCTGGCCCAGGGGATAAAACCATCTCCAGACAAAGAGAAATAATCTCAGCTATTAATTTTAACCTGAATGCAAATTTCCCCCCAACACTCTACTGGCTTCCCCTGCTCATCCTATGGGCAGCTTTTCCTTAGCTCTGGGACATTTGGAAGCACAGCAGGCTGTTGCAAGATATACCCGACTTGAGCTGGGGGTATTAACAGTGGTTGAGTACTTATCTAGCATGCATGAGATGGCCCTGGGTTTGACACCAGCATTAAAAGGAAAAGAAAGAAAAAAGAAGAAGAAGAAGAAACAAACCAAAACTAAACAGACAAGCAAACAAAACTCCAAAAGCATTTATCCAATTCATGTAAGTGATATAGTATAGAGAATTCCATTCTAGTAATGCTATTTTCATACAAATTTACAGTGTATCCTGTGGCTAATAAATGTGGCTTATTTCCTACCTCGGTACAGTTTGATTAATTTCTTTGTTTATTTTGGTTTGGTTTTTGAGACAATGTAGCCCTGGCTGTCCTGGAACTTGCTATGGAGACCAGGCAGGCCTTGAAGTCACAGAGATCCACTGGCCTCTGCTTTGAGTACTAGATAAGAAAGACAATAAAGGCATTAAGTCTTTTATTACAAATAATCTACTTCCTCTTCCCAATACTAAGCGATCTCAGCAGTGGTGGCCTGATGGGTAGTGAGTGATAGTCTACAAATCCACGGAAGGGAGATGGCAGTTCCAGATGATGTGGGAGAGAGATACCAACTCCGTAATGACGCCCCCAGGAAAGCAAGAACACGCAGAACGTGCAGCCCAGGGCTGAGCTGCCCTCCTCACCAATAGGGAATCCTCCACTCAATCTTGTGACCTAACCCGGTAGATGGTGCTGGCTCATGTGAGAACTGAACCCCTAACTTAGGAACATTATACCTCAGTTCCCAAGCACTGGATTTTGGCTCCAGCGCCAATGAATTCAAATAAGAAGCACAAGGCCCCAATATCCGTGAACTTTCAATGGAAAGTTGTAGCATCAAGAGGAAAGCGGAAAGAGAGAACGGAAAAAAACACAAAAGCAATGATCACACAGCCCAACATGAGAAATAAACAAAACAGAGAGGGTTTGGAGTGGGCTCCAGCTGCCAGGATTTGAGGATCCTAGCAACGCTGCAGAAGGGCACTGCCTAGCCTAGCAGGGGACCTGGGTACAAGTCCTTTTCCGCAGGGCATCACATTCTCCCCAGTGCTTTTCTTCCCGTGACACAGTATCAGTGCTTACATGAAATGCCATGGGAGAACAGAGTGGTCCGAGGAGGGCTAGGATGGTCCTCTGTTGTTTTATTTTGTTAAGATGGGTCTTGCTACGTATCACAGGCTGGCCTTAAATTCATGGTCATTCTCCTGATTCATCCTCCCTAGTGCTAGGATTATAGGTACACCAGCTACCACATCTAGCTTGGAATGGTCTTTCTGATTTAAAATTTTATAAGCAACTTGGAACCCTTCTGCAAACACTGTGGCCAAAGGGGCAGAAATAGTTGTTTTACGCTACTATTTGCCAGAAAGGTTGGTTTCATCTTGAATAAATTGAGGCAGAAAATCCAAGTGTTCTAACAAGAGGCCCAGGTCCTACAAAGGCTATAAAAACAGCCCCTCTTCCATCCCAACCAAACACAATAGCCCTTCAGGCTAGAAGTAGAAACTGAACCCCTCACCCCACTCTTTTTTTCCAAGCGACTTCTGTCATTAGTTTCCTTCTTTGATCAAAAGGAGGAACTAATTTTTGCACTCAGGATGTTTTCGTGGCAATATCTGCCACCAACGGCCAAAAAGGGAGGTTGCCAATGTAGAGGGAAATTGAGCCAACTTTACATCATAGGCTAAGCCTTTGAGTCACCCTGGAATCTGCTGCTGGACCAGCACCACAGGGAGTCTAGGCTTCACGTTGGACTGGGGAGAGATACAAAGCAAGAGCCTCCTCTCATCTGAATTTCCTAGCCCTTTTGCTGACCAGGAGATGATGATCCTTGCTTGCTATAGCTTCTGCCCCTGGCAGACCCATAGGAACAATTACACTTCAAGGTTACTCATATGCAGCTCTGTCTGTGCAAATCTAAGCCCTGCTGAAAACTTGGTAAGTCTGCTTTTTCACTTGGTATTTCAAGAGTAAATGAGTTAAAAAAAAAAAAGTCTCTGGAGTTTCTAAAAGTACAGGCTTATTGGTACTGATGAGCTCATTAAAAACTTTATAAAAAGTATGCATTTGGCTCTGGGGTATAAGGATATTTCTGTCTGCCCATCTCTGCAAGTTTGACCTTCTGATTATATTTGGTTCAATTAACCCCATTAGCCTGCAAGGTTCCCAAGTCTGGCTAACATCCTCTACCAGTATTTCCCAAAGGATTTCAGCAGGAAAAACGGTCTTTTCTTCTCTAACTACGCAGCAGTGCCCTCGGTGCTCTTTGTATACTACTGCATCTTGCTAATCCCATCGGTCTAACCTGGAAAGAGACTTCCCCAGTCACACATTTATTGGCATCGTTCCAGCAGAGGTGCCATGAGAAGAATCATGCTAGGTATCGGGAGGCTAACAAAGCAGCTGAGAAACTTGAGGATAACAAAAACATATGGCACTAATTGAAGAACTAAGAACTTATTACTCTCTTGCAACAATCGTCAAACTGTAACATCAGAGCAGTTGCTATAGGATTCAGGGAGCCACAGGTCTGGCAAACTCTTCTTTTCTCAAACAGAGAGAGGTCATTTCAATGTATAGGAATATGATGAAAAAAAAAAAGCAAAACCAAGTGAGCTGGCATCAGACTTACTGTTTTCACAGCCTAGATCCCTCAGGAAGATGCTGATCCACTAGATGCATGATGGTCAGATGCCACTTAAATTCTCTGAGAGGAACACCTAGCTAGCTCTTGAGCATGTGCAGGAGACCCAGCTGCTTGATCTAGACCTTCCAGGGGTCAGGGATGTAGCTCAGATTGTGAGACACTTGCCTGGCATAGGTGTGGCCCTATGTTTGTTTCTCGCTTCTACAGAGGATGAAAAAAAAATTCCAGAAAATGGTTTCTGTAAGTCCTTAGATCTGAACCAGTATTATCCAGTTAGCAAACATTTACTGAGCACTTTATGAGGTAGCCATTGAGACTAGAGATTAATCACTGGACTAATGATGGACTAAGACAGTCTCTGGCATCTGGGGCAAGAAGTCAGACAACTGAAATAACAAAATAAAATAACAAAGTCACAACCTACTTAAAAACAGGTATTCCTGTAGCTTTTAGGAGAGGAAGTGATTAGGTAGGCCTTTGAAGGAAAAGTACAATTTTGGTAGGACACACTTTTCAGAAAAAAAAAATGTTAGAATATAAGAAGATGGTTGTGAGCTGACATGCGGATACTGCGAATTGAACTCAGGACCTTGGAAGAGCAGTCAGTGCTCTTAACCACTGAGCCATCTCTCCAGTCCCCATTTACTTCATTTTTTTTAAGGTAAGGTCTCACTATGTAGCCCAGGATGGGACTCATGCTCTCCCAGCTTTTGTCTTCCAAGTGCCGGATTGACAGGTGTGCAGCAGCATGACTGACGAGAAGAGCCTATCTGAAGGGGCTATCATCAGTGAGGACGAAGTTAACGAGAGATGGGATCTGGAAAGGCAGGCTGAGACAAACTCCAGGAAGAAAATAAATAGGCTTCTAGGAGTTGGTAAAAACAAAAACAAACTTTGAAGGGATCAACAGATCAACAGTATGAGAATTGCCTATTCACCCTTGCAGAAGATGATAAGAAGGATATAGCAGGGATTGCCAGAATTGGTTATAGAGTGCGACAGGGACAATAGCTCCAACTCCTCCAAGACCCCAATACACAAGCAACCTGCTTCGTCAGGAAGAAGGACAGAACTCAGAGATACTAGGACGCTCTCTTGGCTGTGGCTACGATTACCCACATAGCCTGACCTTATAATCTGACAGGCATTCCGCCTACTTCATACATAGTCAAAGAATGCAATGAAGGAGAAAACCACAGAACCACAACTTCAACAAAGTTACCCACTCTCCTCGCTCTGCTGCCCTGAAGTCACTCATAATAACTGTCTTAGAGGGCTGGAGAGGTGGCTCAGTGGTTAAGAGCACTGTCTGCTCTTCCAGAGGTCCTGAGTTCAATTCCCAGCAACCACAGGGTGGCTCCAAACCATCTGTAATGAGATCTGGCGCCCTCCTCTGGTGTGTGGCTATACATGGAGGCAGAAAGTTGTATATATAATAAATAAATATAAAAAAAATAACTGTCTTAGATGTATGACACAATATGCCATGCCTTGAATCTTTCGGCACGTCGCAAAGATAATAAAGAAATAGGAAGCCTACGGAAAGTACGTTGTGCCTCTGAATAAGCTGGTGTATCTTTAATATCAACTAATTTTAGAAACAGAGAGAGTGGGGGGGACATGGGAAGAGAAACTTTTATACCAAACATATTTAGAAAGGCTGTTATTTTATTGCTTTGTTTTGAGACAGGGTCTTGCTATGTAACCAGATGGCCTTGAACTCTGAGATCTTCCTGGCTTAGCCTTTGGAGTCCTGGGATTATAAGTATATGCCATCATGTCTGGTTAGAAAGGTTTCTCTGATGTCTTCTCCTTGATCAAGAAATAGACCTCAAGTCCAAACAATAAACATACTGCTTATAATTCTGTTTTAACCTACTACCATCTCTCATGTAAGTATGGATAATAAATGGGAATGAACATGAACTATACCCTTTAGACACCACACCCACTGCTACCTGTGTGAAAGCCCATGTGGCACACACAAAAGCTTTAAGGCAAAGAGCTGAAACATATACTCTGTAAAAGTCCTTACGGCAACCTAACTGGGAAGACTATACAAGGTCTAGAGGAGACTGAATCAGAGGTTGTAACTCAGTTTGTAAAATGAAACTATCACTGTATTGGCTGCTCTTATCTTTATAAAGAAACTCTCTGAGACATGAGACACGGTCCCCCAATATCACATCATAATAACCAGGGGATTTTATTATACTGTAATTTACAGCTGACAAAGCTGAGGCCTGATCAGGTCAGAGTGCCAAGGGCCTAGGGAAAATTATCCCAAGAAGCAATAAAAGGTTTAAGAAAATTCAGTAAGGTTACAGTCTTGGAAAGAAAGGAGTTAGGCAAGAGAACAGGATGGGCAATTACAACAAACAGCTTCCTTGGTTACCTTGCATTTAAATAAAAGAGAATGAGCTCTTGACACCATGCATTCCTTCTGGAATGGCTCATTTCATACTATGTGAAGCAGGGGACATGCTAAGTTATTCACAATCAGGGCATGATGGTATAGACAAAGATTAAAGTATACTTGTTGTTTATACTGGTATTAGAGAGCTAATGTAGTAACTTTAAAACTCCTAATTAAAATACCAATTCTCAGTAGGCAAGTATTGACTATTTCATATGTTATGTTTAACGTAAAATGCTTTGGGTTTATCTAATCCAACCTGTGATTCTTTACTAGGGGTGATTTTATCCAGCATGGGAACAAGAGCAATATCTCATGGCTTTATGAGTGTTAAGTAGGGAATGCCACTGGTTTCTAGTACAGGAAAGGCTGAAGATACAGATAAGAGCCAGCAACAACAATGATCAGGCTCCAGATGTCAATCAACAGTGCACCTGTTCTCCCATCCCAGCCAAAAGTAGGAGGGCAATGCGTGTAAAATTCACACTCCAGTCTTTTTTCTGGCCTAACAAATAGATCTTTCACATCCTGGCTTTAAAATAACCCAACAGGGTCCTTTATGATCAGTCAGTCTTTAGGGGGATTTTAAATACCAGATGCTTAAGACCAAACAGTGGGTTACAAAATCTGGCCACCAGGACTCCTTTTCCCAGGCCTTCCTGACTCTGTAAAAGGGAGAACAGATGCTAGGCTAAACTCTTAGCATGTGAATCTAACACGCTTTCCCAAGGAAGTCTCTGAAATCGGTGTCCATAAGTGCAGTATAGAGAACAGAGTAGGGATTTTTCAGACAGGTGGTCACCATCTACAGGACATAAGCTACTCATGTCCTCATAACACAAATATTTTATTTTAGAAATACCCAAGCAACTTGCTAACACGAAAGGCTCCTAATACTTAGAACTGGTGACAACCCAGTCACGATGATGGGCAGCCTCCCAAATCTTTGTGGGGTTTTGTTTTAATTTGAGACAGGGTTTCACTCACTACGTAACAGTAGCTGGCCTGGAATCACTCTGTTGGCCAGACTGCCGTCAACTCACAGAGATCTACCTGTCTCTGCCTCCCAAGTTCTGCTATTAAAGGCATGTACCACCATACTCAGCTGACTCCCCAGAATTTTTGTTACTACTTTCCCTTGTCTAATTCTAGTAAAATTATCAACCATAGTCTGAAGATGATTATTGAGCACTGCAAAGTTTTGATCATTTAATGGTAGTCTTCGCAAATATCACTTCTTTCACTTTAAGGAGAAAAATCAAACAACTGAAAACAAGCATTTTGATGAAGAAGTCTGAGAAATACACGCATTCAGAATGAGTCGGGCTGAAGGTATTCAAAACATACACATGAAAGGTAGTTCAACGTGGAGGTGAGACAAACAGCCTTTATGCACCCTGTCTACCACACCATATCTATATAAGTACATATACATTACATATACATACATATACACATATGTGGATGGGTGGGGTCGCCGCTTAACTTTGGATTGGATCTGACAGCTGTAGCTGTCAAACCCACCTGCAGGATCCTGTCTAAGCACCTCACTATGAAATTCTGGGTGCAAGAAGCAAAGCTGGGAGGATACTGCGGAGACAATGGGGCAACCAGGTACCAGGTGAGCACCCAACCGTACAGCAGGGGGCTCCCTACCATTCCTAGGCTGGCTGACCCCACCTCCCCAGCAGCACGCTGTCACTTTTGGCCTGGAAGAAGGTAATGAATGCATGGGGGAGTCGCCCACGGGCGGGACTCGTGGGTGAACCCCAGGCTTCAGACTGCAGTTGACAAGAGCCTGTCATAGGCCTCGCTGGAGTTGGGCCCTGAAAAACCTCTGCTCCCCTCCCGTCCCACACCCGACTGACTCCAGACGCGGACTGACGTCGCGGGCTTGCGGAGATCCCAGGGAAACGACTCACCGATCTGCCCAATGAACTCGATCTTGATGCCCTGGTGCTCTAGTCGTTTGTTGGGGTTCTTCAGAGATAAGCTCACCTTCCCCGAGACGGTCTCCCCATCGTAGAAGAGGAAATATTTCTCCTTCTTCCCGTCTTCTGTCTTGTGCTCTGCTCTCTTCCTACTCTCCGCATCATTCAGCAAGATTTCCACCTCCACGCTCTGCCCGAAGCCGAAGAAGCTCATCTCCCCGCCTGACCGCGCCGGTGCCGGCACAGACTGCTCCCTCCCTCCAAGGTGCGGCTGCCTGCGGGGAAGGCAGGCCGGAGGGCCGGCTGCGGGAACGCGCTGGACGCCGCACCGCAGCCCCCTGCACGGTTGAGAGGGGCGGTGGGCGGTCACCGACGGCCTGCGCCCCTGGGGAGGGGCAGGGCCGAGGAAGGCAGGCGGCTGCGGGCTGCGGCGCCCGAAGCAGCGATGCACCCAGAGGCCACGCACCGCACCTCCCCAATTCCCGACGGTGCAGCGGCGAGGGCCCACGAACACAGGAGCACAGGCGCAAGCACGCGTTCCGTCGCCCACCGGGTGGGGTCCAGCGCTCAGCCGCGCACCGAACTGCCTAGACTCCTGCGGTGCAACGCACCGAAGTGCTACGGCAGCGCCGGGCGGGGGAGGGGGCAGGAGAACTCCGGCCCGGATGCGAAGCAGATGCCACGCGCAGGCGCACGTCTCCTTCTCACCCTCCTAACTCCCCCGCCTCCCAGGCCACCAGGAGTTGCACTCATCTGCGCATGTGCAGTGCCAAAGGGCGGCTGGTCTCTCCCTTAATGAAGATGGCGGCCCTGGCCTCTTTCCAGTAGCACTTCGGGCCCAGATTTTCCGTAAAGTCCTAGCACTGCAGGTGCGTCTTTGTAATACCTTTGGTTGCATTTTCTTCATTTCTTAGCCCGATAAACGCCGGGATACTCTTCACATTTGAATATGAACAACGTTTGCGTGCTGTCTGACGGGTGAGGTACGTTTGACACATACGCCAAGTGTCACTCGGCAGGGGCAAAGGTGACTGCTATTACAGGAAGTGCCCTATCTCCACAGGCCTCTAGGTTTCCTGCCGTGTAAGAAAGACAAGACGGTAACAAAAAACGCTAGTGGTGTTCTGACTGCCGACTTGCACTGGAACGCTAAGGGAAAGTCTCCACGAGCCCTGTTTGGCTTCCAGTCCTCGCCCCACCCATTTTTGCGCACGCAGTGGACGGCCCAGACCATTGGCTTCTGTTACGAACTCGACCCGGCGCGGCGATTGGTCGATTGTAAATCCGGAACGCTGTGACTGGTCCGCGGAAACGTCTCGGAGCGCGCGCGGGAGCAGATGCGAGCCGGTACTTCCATGGTCACGATGGCGCTCCAGGACCTCTGGAGAGATCTGCAGCCTTGGTGTCCGCTGGATCTCAGCCTCGGTGAGATCAGTTCTGCATTCAGGGCTTGGGGTGCTTTGCAGTGCCTGAGGTGTCTCAGCCCGCGGCCCGGTCCGGGTGGCGGTGGGGGAAGGGGAGGCTGAGTCTCTGCAATGACCGTGAGTCCCAGGAATGTGACAGTCTCAACCGGGTGGTGGCTAGGCAGACGTACGTGGGATCTCAGTCCAAACGAGGAACTGTTTAAAAGAGAGCTAAACCATTCTAGCGTGCGGGAGGCCGAGGCTGGAGGATTGACAGGAGTTCAAGACCATTGGTATGGACTACAAAGGGAGTGTCGCAAGAACAAAACAAAACAGCAGCAACCTAAAAAGCTACTAGTAGGCCGCTCCTGATGCTATCGCTTCTGTTTTCTCCATCTGTCACCCTAATTCTGCCAAGTCTTCCTGGACTTGGCAGAATTATTTCCATTTACAGGAGGTTTTTATACAGCCAATCTCTTTACTCAGACTAATTTTGTTTTCTTAAAATTTGTGATCATATTGTTCAACTAGGTGGTTCACATGCAGACCTCTTTAGTTGTCCAAATGAAGTCGAGATTCCAAAAGCCAGCCAATTGCACCAGCTAAATCACAAACTTGGGAGTTCCGTTTTCATGCCCACTGCCCCTTGTTGCCCTACATCCAAGCTCCAGCCCTAAGATCCAGGTCCAGGTCCGAGTCCTCATTGCCAGCCAAGGCAGTTGCAGGATAATCCTAACTGCTTTCTGATGCTGTTACTGTCACCTGTGCACCCCGTGTTATCCCTTCTTGGCGGGTACTGGTTTGCATGGGTCAGATCTTTTGGTCCTTCCCATTTGTTTCCTAAATAGATGACCAGATCTTTGACCTACCGTGGCAGGAGAGTTGTCGAAGTCTGTTCTGCAGGCGTGACATGACCTCTGCTATCTTGACATCAGAGTAGTTGTGATTATCCATAGGCGATCCTGATAATTGTCTCCAGTAGAAAGGGAGGAGGGTATCTGTAGACTCCTAGTGGAAGTTCCAGCCACTCCCCTTTTGCCCTTCCCAGCCCTACCACAGCTGCTTGCAGTCCTGAACAAGAGGATGTGTGCTAGGATATGCAGGAGGTGGGGTAGCAATGCAGTGCTGTAGCATTTGCTTGGGCCATGGTGGGGCTTTTAAGTCAGGGGACTGCCCGATCATCGCCTGTGCTTCTGGCGGTAACTCCAGTAAACAAACTTCGTTGGCTCACCATTAGTCGGAATCTTTTCTTTGGTTGTTAGTGCCCTATCTATCTGGTGATAAGATGGGTACCTGAGGCCATGCTGAATGTAGAAGCATGCTTGAAAGCAATCCTAGAGTGGCTGGCTTCCTCTGTGGTAGTAGTTCTCAGCCTCCCCAATGCTGCGACCCTTTAATACGACTCCTTCTGTTGTGGTGACCCACAGCCATAAAATTATTTTTTTGCTATTTAATAATTATAATGTTGCTACCGTTATGAATTGTAATGTAAATATCTGATATGCAGTATATGTGGTATGTGAGCCCTGTGAGAGGGTCGTTTGACACACACACACCCCCAACAGGGTTGGGACTCACAGGTTGAGAACCATTGCTCTGTGTGATATGAGTGCAAAGCTTTTTGATAGAGTTCACTGTACAAGCAGGCTATAGTGATGGGGATGCCTTGACAATGGAGAATGAACTAGAGACTATATTGCAGTGTCAGAAAAAAAAAAGCATATTTGAAACTGGATTACAGGCTGGCTAAGGCAGCAGCTTTTTGGTCCTTGCAGTTAAAGCGGCACTGTCTGCCCAGAAAGAACTGCATATGGGAGGAATTACAGTGGAAAAAGAACATGTGATGCTGCCCTCCACCTTTGCTTCAGACTCAGGAACGGTGGGGAAAGGTGATGAGATGGAGGTATTGGCTTGCTGCTTCAGCTGGCAGTGGGACATAATGAACAGGGTACAAATTAAATCTGTGCTAGAGAGAGCCCTTCCTAGCATTAAAACCTGGGAGCCTGTGGGGAAAATCAGAGAGCAAGGAGAGACTAAGGGAGACGTGAGAAAAGGTACTCCTCTGGTTTAATTTTTAGTGCAAAGAAGCGAGGCAGGGGTGACCCATAATTCAGCATGAAAGTGGAGGCCTTAATAATGGCCTAGCGTAAGTACCTGATAATTAGGGAGTACTCTCCTCCAAACTGCTTCAACTGGGACTGACTTAGGTAAGAAATGAAGAAGCCTCTCACAGCCTGGCTCGTGAGGCTGTGGGACATGGAGCAGATGGCATCAATCTGAGTGTGCTGAAGCTTAGATTCTGAGAAATAAAATTGCTCTCCCTCCTTGAGACAAAGGCTACATAGCCTGAGGTAATACAAAGGAAGTAGTTCCTGATAGATTGGCTCACACAGCCAGTAGGCACTCTTGACTTACTCTGGCCCAAGTTTCCCTAACTATCAGGGACTGGAAAATGACAGTACAAAGAATTAGTGAAGAAATTGAGCATCAGAGAAGTGTAGGATGCCCAGATCTTTGGGTGATTAGGTTCATGGGGTGTTGAGACTGCAGACTGCAGGCCTGGTATGGGACTTCAGTGTCTTTGCTGACCCCATAAGTAAGGCATGATCTTGTAGAGACAGGAGAGGCTATATGGTAGGTATCTTTTTTTTATTTTAAGTTTTTTATTCATTTTATATATCAACCACAGTTCTCCCTATCTCCCCTCTGCTCGTTCCCTTCCTCCCCCATCCCTTCCCCCATCCGCTCCTCCAAAAGGGTATGGTCTCCCATGGGGAGTCAACAAAGCCTGGCACATTAAGTTGAGGCAGGACCAAGCCCTCCCTGCTACATGAAGGATGAGCAAGGTATCCCACCTTAGGGAATGGGCTCAAAGGCTACGTTATGTCTTAGTGACAGCCTGGCATATACACTGGGGACATGTAAATCGGATCTGGAAGGTGCTGAAACCCTCAGGAGGAGCTGGAAAGGAGGGAAGACAGATGATTTGGCCTCTCGCGATCACTGGAAAGCAAGTGTAAGGTCTGTGTCAAGTGAGAATTCGTAGAGGAAAAATTGATGGGAAGCCAAATTCTTGCTTCTGGGCCTCTGCAAGGCTGTAAGAGCCGAGCCCACAGTTTGCTGAAGGCATTAATGATAGAGTAGTGCATGTGAAAAAGGTTTCTTATTGTTTTTAATTGAGCTCTACATTTTCCACACCCTCCTTCCACCCTCCCCCATGCGCCACATGTTCCCAATTTACTCAGTAGATCTTATCTTTTTCTCCTTTCTAGACAGATCTACGTATAGTTCTCTTAGGGTCTTCTTTGTTGTCTGCGTTCTCTGGGGTTGCAGACTGTAAGCTGGTTATTTTTTGCTTTATGCCTAAAAGGCATTTATGAGCCGGGCGGTGGTAGCATGCGCCTTTAATCCCAGCACTCGGGAGGCAGAGGCAGGTGGATCTCTGCAAGTCAAGGCCAGCCTGGTCTACAAGATCTAGTTCCAGGACAGGCTCCAAAGCTACAGAGAAACCCTGTCTTGGGGGAAAAAACAACAACAACAACAACAACATAAAAGGCATTTATGAGTGAATACATTATATTTGTCTTTCTGGGTCTGGCTTACCTCACTCAGTATGGCTTTCCTCACTCAGTTTGGCTTTTTCTAGTTCCATTTGCCTACAAATTTCAAGATGTCAATATTTTTTATTGTTCCATTGTGTAAATATACCACATTTTCCTTATCTGTTCTTCAGTTGAGGGGTAGCTCGGTTATTTCCAGGTTCTGGCTATTACCGACAATGCTGCTGTGAACATAGTTGAGCATATATCCTTGTGGTATGACTGAGCATCCTTTGGGTATATGCCCAAGAATGGTATTACTGGATCTTGAGTTAGATTGATTCCTAATTATCTGAGAAATAGCCATACTGACTTCCAAAGTGGCTGTACAAGTTTGCATTCCCACCAGCAATGGGGGAGTATTCCCCTTACCCCACATCCTCTCCAGCATAAGTTGTCATCAATGTTTTTGATCTTGGCCATTTTGACAGGTTTAACAGGGTATGTTTCAAAATTGTTTTGATTTGCATTTCTCTGATTAAGGATGTTGAGCATTTCCTTAGGTGTCTTTCATCCATTTGAGATTCATCTGTTAAGAGTTCTTTGTTTGGGTCTGTACCCCATTTTTTATTGGATTGTTTGTTCTTTTGAGGTCTAGTTTTTTGTATATTTTAGAGATATATACTGTATATATTCAGTCCTTTATCAGATGTAGAGTTGGTCAAGATCTTTTCCTTTCCTCTTTAAGGGTTTCAATCATCTTCATTAAGCTATTTTTAGGTCATTTTCTTCTGCTTCATCTGTGTTGCAATGTTCAGGTCTTAGTGATATAGAACCACTAATATTTGGTCATGCTGTATTACTCTTTATGTTGTTGAATGTTGTCTACCGATCTCTTCCTCCAATCGGAATATGTGGAGCCTGTGTTTTGGGCCTGTCCCTTTTCCTCCAATTAGTGTAGTTGAGAGCTATGCCTCAATTGATCGCTCCTTCAGGTGTAGGCAGGGGTGATCATTCCTCTGAGTGCCTATGGGCCCAAGGCTCAGATGGTCATTCTTTCTGATCTTGTTGAGGCTGAAGCTCCGGTGGTCAGATAACTTCTGGAGGCCACTGCTGTCGTCCTGGCTTCTGCTGTTCACACTTCTCCTCCTGGCAGCCTGGCCCACCCGCAGCACTGCTGCTCACGCTTCTCTTCCCAGTGGTCTGCGTGAAAAAGTTTTAATCTTGTTCACAGTGTGGGTAATTACCTCTTCCAGATCATACACTGTGTCCATATTCCCGTCACAGTAAGTATGCAGGGAGTGGAGTAGCATGTGACTTGGGACCCTTTCAGTAGCCATGCACGACAGATGGAGAGATGCTGCCCGTGTGGCTGTCAGGCCAGGAAGCAGGCTGCAATGGAGAGCAGATGAAAGTAGGACTCCTCCCCCTTGGCCCAGGGCTGGCCCTCATGCCACGGAACTTCCTCGCTTCTTTTCTGTCTGCTTTTCTAGCACATGTTTCCTTTGGCTGCTGTGGGACAATGATCTTGTACCCTGTAAAGATTTGTCACTTGTATTGCTTTAATAAAACGCTGATTGGCCAGTAGGCAGGTAGGAAGTATAGGTGGGGCAATGAGAACAGGAGAATTCTGGGAAGAAGAAAGGCTCAGTCTGCAGTCGTCACCCATACACAGATGAAACAAGATGAGAATGCCTCACTAATAAAATGTACCAAGCCACGTGGCTAACACAGACAAGAATTATGGGCTAAGATGTAAGATATAAGAGTTAATAAGAAGCCTGAGCTAATCAGCCAATCAGTTTGTAATTAATATAGACCTCTGTGTGTTACTTTGGGACTGAATGGCTGCGGGCCTGCTCAGGACAGAAACCTCTGTCAGCATTTGGCATCAGAGATTCTTTGGTTAGTTTGTTGTTGTTGTTTGTTGTTTTAGCTACCAATGGACAAATTGTTTAGCCCTATAAACCCCAGTTTCCTCATCTGCCAAATGTAGTTTATACTATCAAACAGGGCTTTTGTACAGAGGAACTTACTGCCTGGTGTGTAATACCTGATGAACAAATACTAATGCTGATTCTGACTCTCTCAATTCAGAGTCCAAACACCTGTTTCCTTTGCCCCATGCCTTGTTACCATATCCTCTGTCTTTCTGCATTTATTTCCCTTGTGCCCTCCTGTGTTCATGTCCAGTTGAGAAGCCATTCTCGCTGGGCAGTGGTGGTGCACGCCTTTAATCCCAGCACCCGGGAGGCAGAGGCAGGCAGATCTCTGTGAGTTCTAGGCCAGCCTGGTCTACGAGAACTAGTGCCAGGACAGGCTCCAAAGCTACAGAGAAACCCTGTCTCGAAAAACTAAAAAAACAAAAAAAAAAAGAAAAAAAAAAGGAGAGAAGCCATCCTCCCTCCATCTCTCCCCTCATTTCCTGTTTACTCTTCAGTGTTGTACACACATTATCTATTACTATGTTGACTCATGCATTATTAAAAATATGATTGTTTTATAGAGAGTTTTGTTTGTAGCTAGTACATGTTTTGGTCTTTTATGTACATTGTCTTTCCCAAAAATGGTGTAGTGACAGTAATGAAAAGGTTAGCTGTGACTCAGTGGTCAAGTTAGCATACTAGCATTTTCCTATATGACTCAAAATTCAGTAGACTTTCTTTGTGTGTCGAGGTATTTTTCCTCTTTAGTCTTAAGTCAGCAAAGCAGGAGTTATCTTCTTTTTGCAGCTAAAAAATTAGATGAGGAGTGATTTGAATTAGATGGGAAATGAAATGATTTGATGGCAATCTAAAATTAAATAGGAGCAGAGTCGTTTATGGGAACTAGGGTACTTGACACCAGAATGCTTTTCTTTTTTAATCTTTATTTTTATGTGTACAGCTATTTTGCCGCGTTTGTGTGTTTGTGCACCACATGCATGCCTACTGCCCACAGAGGCTAGAAGAGGGTGTTGGGGCCCCTAAGACTGGATTCACAGAGAATTGTGAGCCTCTGTGTGGTTGCTAGGTCCTCTAGATGAGCAGCCAGTACTCTTAACTACTGAGTCATCTCTCCAACCCTTTTAGTTTTTATTTTTTTATCAATATATGTTTGTTTACAAAAGGTTGAATTTTATTAAGACCTTTTCCTACATGTATATCATGTATATTGCTCATATTCACCACTACCCACCTTTTGAGGGGGTACTTTACCTGTTTAATATTCCAAATGCTTCCAGTAAAATACTTCTGTTAGGCCGGGCGGTGGTGGCGCACGCCTTTAATCCCAGCACTTGGGAGGCAGAGGCAGGCGGATCTCTGTGAGTTTGAGACCTGCCTGGTCTACAGAGCTAGTTCCAGGATAGGCTCCAAAGCCACAGAGAAACCCTGTCTCGAAAAACCAAAAAAAAAAAAAAAATACTTCTGTTAGGCTGAGTGGTGGTGCATGCCTTTAATCCCAGAACTTAGGAGGCAGAGGCAGGTCAGTCTCTTAATTTGAGGCCTGTCTGGTCTACAGAATAAATTCTAGAACAGCCAGGACTTCACAGAGAAACCCTGTTTTCAAAACACAACAACAACAACAACAAAAAAAAAAAACCTAAAAACTGCTACCACTACCACCAAAACATTTTTTGTGTAATTAGTAGGTGTTATTACATCTTAGAGATGAAGTAGAGACGCAAGAATACTAAAAGTAATATGACTTAAGTCATACTGATACTCCTAAGATTCTGAAACCAGGGCCAGTCATTGCCTTCCAAATTTGAGCTGATGCTAGTGATGGTATCGAGCTACCTCCTATGATGAGCACTGAAACATTGCTGCATGTTCAGAGAGCTTTGGCCACAGTCTTCAGTTTTCTGGGTGTTGGACCCAGTCTTGCTTGTGGCTGTCCCTTTACCACTGACTGATCTGCTTTCCCAGCCCCATTGTGTCTTCTTTCAGACAGTTTGTGTGCCTTTGGAAGGAGTGCTGTGCAGAGGACTTGGGCTACTGAAACTTCCAGTGTACAGAAGATGATGGACAGATTGTACTCTGAGGAGTCTTCCAAATTGCTGAGCGTAGTGTGATACCTCATCTCTAGTTCTGTCTTTATATTCATGCTCTGTCCAAGTTCCTCCTAAGTGTCCTCCCAAGTGATGATGAACTTATAAAGAATATTAATTTAAAGATATTCCTGACTGCTAATTTGAGATAGAAATAGTCACGAACTTAACTGGTCCAAATTTTAGATGGGGTGGAGGAATAGTTGGTTAGAAAACTGAGTTGAATTTAGGTAGAGAAGTGTGTTGAGGGATGTCCCAGGAAGGCTGTGTTGCTGTCTCTTAGACACACATTCTTCTCATTTCGTGCTTGGGAGTCACTGAGTATTTTTGTAGGAGCCCAGCGTGTATCTTCTAGACTTTTTGGGAAGAGGTTTCTCTGCTTTGACACAAACAAGACTTTATTGTTCAAGAGCACAGTGAAATGGTGTATGTTTTATTTGGGTTTATTACCGTGTTTATGAGATTTTCACAGAGAAGAGGCTGATGCGCTCTGTGATGCTTGTGTCTTCTCGGTGGTGCTCACAAGAAAACTTGATCACTTAAGTTTGTTCAAGAACAATTTCCTGAAGCTGTTCCATCTAAAACATGTTTTCTTCTAGATTTACTTTTATTTTATGTGAATGAATATTTTGCTTGCATATCTGTCTATGTACCACATGCATGCCTGGCGCCTACAGAAGAGGGTGTCAGATCCCCTGGGACTGGGGATAGAGATGGCTGTGAACCATTTTTTTTTTTTGAGACAGGGTTTCTCTGTGTAGCCCTGGCTGTCCTAGAACTAGCTTTGTAGACCAGGCTGGTCTCGAACTCACAGAGATCCGCCTGCCTCTGCCTCCCGAGTGCTGGGATTAAAGGCGTGCGCCACCACCGCCCGGCTTGAACTTTTGAGACTGGGACTTGCTGAGCATTTCTGTTTCTTCTAGAACTCACCATATGGCTCTGGGTAGGCTTTGAACTTGTGGTAATCCCTTGCCTCAGTGCCTGTATTACTCCTGACCACCATGCTTAATTTACAAAAGGTTTCCTTAATAATGATAGCTTTCCTTTTATTACATATGACACCTGTATGACTGTGGTCATATATGTGAATAGTGACTTTTCTAGAATATACATGACATCTAAAGGTGATTGTTTTTTACTTGTTTGAGAGCATTTACTAATTTTACTCCATTTTCTCCTAAGAATGGGTGAACTCAGTGTGGGAACTGGACTTCACGGAGACTGAGCCTTTGAATCCCAGCATAGTAGCAGAGATCTTAGAGAACGGAATAGATGCATTCACATCACTCTATGGGAGTCTTTTCCCCTTTGCTGCTGAAGAAAACGGATCTCTAGAGGTAAAAAGATAAGAAGTCAATCAAGCGACCCACTTTTATGTGTTGCAGTGGATGAGAGTCATTATAGTTTAAATTAAAAATAGTTTTCTTGGGTCAGAGTATTGCGAAAATTGTACTTTGTTCATCAGACTGTCCTAGTAGCTTTGCTCCAAAAAGTTTGAGGCTCTAGTTGTGATTTTTGTTTTCAAGACATGACCACCTTTTCACAATAGCAGTTTAAAGGTGAAACCAAGTGAAAAGGCCACGAGAGTGAAACAACAGTTCAAGGAAGCTTGTATTGAAGCAGTAAGTAGTTGGTGGTTTACACGCAGCCAGAACATTGTTCTGCCTCCTGTGCTGGTGGAGGTCACTGCTGTCAGAGTGCAGCTTAGTCCTGCTTCTTAGATGCCTTCCACATTTTCCTTTGAGTTAGTTAGTAGTCTCTCGCTAACTTGGAAGTTTGCTGAGCAGTCTAGGCTAGCTGGCCAGTCATCTTCAGGAATCTGCCTGTCGCTGCTATCTGAGAGTCCGAGCTTGGGCATCTCATGCTTTGTGAGCCAAGTGCTATGCCTACTAAGGCATCTCTCCAGCCTCCGTGTGCTTGTTGATGCTGAGATCATTAACTTTTTTTTAAAAGGTCAGCCAAGTATGGTGGTACATACCTTTAGTCCTAGCGCTCAGGAAACAGAGGCAGGCAGATCTCTGTGAGTTTGAGGCCATCCTGGTCTATGTAGGGAGTTCCAGGAAATCTTGAGTTATATAGTGAGACCCTGTCTTAAAAAAATAAATAAAAATAAAAATAAATAAGCTGTCATAGTGGCACACACCTGTAATCCCTGTACTTGGGAGGATGAAACAGGGGATTGATTGTTGCTGTAAATTTAAGCTTATAGAGAAGATCATGTCTCAAACACCAGAAGGGCCAGTAAGAGGGCTGGATGCTCAGTGTTCAGCAGGTAAAGACGGGTGCTTGCTACCATTCCTAACAACCTGAATTTGATTCTCAGGACCCATGTGATTGAATGAAAGAACTACCTCCTGTAATTGCCCTCTGCCCCTCATACATGTGCTGTGTGATCTGGTCATAAGTGTTCACATCCACACAAACACACACAAACCACGTAAATGTAATTTAACAAAGTGTTTTAAGGGAGAAAAAGAGAAACCCAAAAGGCTAAGAAACAGAATTTAAAAAAAAGCCTTAATATAGGCCATATGTGATAATGCACCACTCTGCTATCAGTTTAGGAGGCAGAGGCAGGTGGATCTCTGCGAGTTGCAGTTCCAGGCCAGATAGGACTGCTCAAGAATAAATCATCTAATTAAACATCCCTTTAGAGTAATGCTAAGCATTCCATTGAGTACTTTAGAAGAGAGGGTTAGGGTGGAGGTATAGTGGGAATATGTAAGGAATGTTTAGAATTACTACCGTGTGCTATGGATGGCATTCGGAATTTCTAATCATGTGGACATAGGACAGTAAGTTAAACTGAGAACAGATTACAGGTAATTTTTAATGGTATCCTAATTAGATCTCTTTTGGTTTGATAAAGCGCCATGCCCAAAGCAATTTGTGGGGGAAGGGTTTATTTCATCTTACACTTTGGAATAACAGTCTATCACTGAGGAAAGTCAGGGCAGGATCCTGGAGCGAAGCCACAGAGGAGTGCTGCTTACTGATTTGCTCCATGGTTTGCTCAGCCTACCTTACAGCATCAGGACTAGCAGTCGAGGGATGGCACGGCCCACAGCAAACTGGGCCCCTCAACATCAATCATCAGTCAAGAAAATGCTGCATAAGCTTGCCTGCAGGCCAGTCTAGTGGGGACAAGTTTTCAGTTCAAGTTCCCTCTTCCCAAGTAACTCTAGCTTATGTCAAGATAATATAAAACTAGCCAGCATAAATGGGCTTCACCTGCGGAATGTGGTAAACTTAATAAGGCATGATTATGTATGAGGTTCTATTTTAAGTAGCATGCATTTATTTACTTACGGCATGAGTAGATCTGTTTAGAACAAATGTTCTTCCCCATAGGCAGACTCAGTGTGAAAAACTGCACTGTGAGATTCCCTGAGAAACTGCTGGGGTAGTATATACTGAGTGCTAATGGTGTGGTCTGTAGTTTAGCTGTGGAAATTGGTAAGAAAAGCTCAAAACAGGAAAAAAATTTTAGATAGAATAAACTTACAAGTTATGTATGAGATAAGAAAGAAAGAAGGGCTACTCAGCCAGTGTGCATGAGGCTTGAGGTTCAGTTCCCAGTACTGCTTGTGAAACCCTAGAACAACACTGCTACGAAGAGGACATTAACCACGGTGAGATCATGTTTGAAGATCCTTGAAAGGTACGACTGGTAGTTAGAAGTGCAGATCACAAAGCCAGAAGGTGAGAGCAAAATGTTCCGGATCGGGGTGTGAGTAGACATGAAAAAGCTCATACTAGGTAGGGCAAGAGGAGGACATAGTAGGAATGGGGAGCTCTTGAGTAAGGCCACAGGGAAGTGGTCAGTAATGGGTGTGAAGGCCGCAGACTAGATAGCAGCCATGGGATCGCCTCTGCACAGGTGATGCCACTAGCAGAGTTCTGGTGACTAGATAGTGCAGTCCGTGGAGGTGCCCAGTCCAGGAAGGAACAAACAAAAGGATTTTCCTCCCCCTTTTTCTTCTTCTCTGGCAGGGACTTGCTGTGCCCTCCAGGCTGGCCTCAAATTCCGTCTTCTGCTTCAGCCTCCCAAGTAGAGATTCTAGACATACCATCATGTCCAGTTTGTCTGTAAAGTAGTTTGTGCTGTGTAGCATGGCTTCTCTGCAGCCTTGCCTATCCCTTACCCTATCTTTTTTGTTACTGTCTCTGGTTGTTTGATTTTCAGGCAGGATCTCACCGTTTAGTCTGGCTGTCCTAGAACTCACTCTGTAGACCAGGTTGGCCTCGTACTTAGAGGTTCAGCTGCCTCTGCCTTGAGAATGCTGAGGTTAGAGGCATGTGCTACATGCCCTGCTTTTTGCTCTATCTTTTGAAGGAAGGCAGAAATGCAGTCTGATTTCCTGAATTTTGTTATTTTGTTAGCCTTTGTTTTTTTAAAAGATGCTCAAGGCCTATGTGGTTGTGCATACATGCGATGGACTTGGGGAGGAACCAATGCTGTGGGCTTGTCTGTGGAGTATTTTCATGATTTTAGTTTATATAGGAGGGCTCAGTCCCTGTGGCTGATACCATAACTATGTAGGGTAGCTGTATAAGAAGCTAGCTGAGCAGAGGGCAGAGAGCTAGCCAGTAAGCAACATTCCTCCAAGACTTCTGCCTCAGTTTCTACTCTTGTTCCAGCCCTGATTTCCCTCAGTGATGGATTATGACCTGGAAGTATAAACAAAATAAACTCCCCTCCCCACAAGTTGATTTTGGTTATGATGTTTACATAGCAACAGAAAACAAGCTACAGTACGTCTTTCATCATTATGGACTCTGAAGCAGAGATGGTAGCAAACTGTGCCTGGGCTGTAATCTTCAAAAGCCTGCTACAGGGACCTTCTTCTGCCTGCCAATCCTTACCCTAAAACTTCCACAGCCTTACAGTATGGCACCTGCAGCTGGGAACAAACACTTAATACACAGACTCGTGGTGCTGTTTCAAAATCAGACCAGAACACCTTAGTTTTTTGTTTCTCTCTCTTTGGAAATGGCAGACACTTATACTTAGTAGTTAGACTGTGTGTGGGTGTGGGTGTGTGTGTGTGTGTGCGTACATGCATGTTGCTAAGGATCCAGCCCAAGATTTGAGCATGCTAAGCAGGCACTGAAGTGCAGCTGCACTCCTCATGTCTCTGTTGAGAGGCTAGGTCCTTGTAAATAACAGAAGGCTTTTTCCAGTTCATCTAATTACTGACTTTTGTGATTTGCACTTTCCTCCCAGAGCATCTGGACCTTCTTCATTGAGAATAAAATTTCCATTAATACACTGGTGGCATTATTCTGTCACTTCGTCCAGGAAGCACATAAAAAAGATGCCAGTGTACAATATCGAGAATATGGCCTTCATGCTGCTGGCCTCTATTTTTTGCTACTAGAAATACCAGGTATGTATACATCTGGCCCTCAGTGTTTATAGGTTCCACGTTTATATGCAACCAATGGAATGGAAAAAATACTTGAAAATGTTATGTTGTTGATACTGTGTATATTCTTAAGCCTGTGATGATTGGCTCTGTATTGAACATGTACAGACTTTTTACTTAGTTCCTAACCCATACAGCAGAGCAGTTATTATATACTTTTTACCCTGTTCTAGGACTGAAGTTGAAAATGACATTTTTACTGACGCCTCACCAGTTCCTCAGGGTCAGATGGAAAGGCCATCTCTTGCTTCTTAAACTTTGCATCTGTTGTTAATGCATATTGTGTGTATGTGTGTGTGCATGTGTGTGTGTTTGGATGCTTATGATAAATGTGTACACATGTGTATGAAGCCTGAAGTTAGCGTCATATGACTTTCCTCATAGATCCCCACTCTATTAAGAGAGGATATCTCTGATCCCAGAGCTCACGGTTCCTCATCAATTTTGGTCAGTTCAGCTGGCTAGCAACTTGTCCTAGGGATCCCTTGTCTGCGTGTGTGGGGAATTAACAGGCAGGCTATTATGCCTGCCCAGCTTTTATGTAAATTCTGGGGATCCTTATAGAGCATGTGTTTTTACATTAAGCCATCTCCCTCGCCTAATATACATATTTTAAGACAATTAAACCTAACTAGCTCACACTGTTGGAGTGAGTTGCATGCCTGTAATCTCAGCACTCCAAAGGATGAAACAGGAGGTTTATGAATTTCAAGTTAGCGAGGCCCTATCTTTAAAACAAAACAAAAAACAAAACCTAACATGCACATTCTATGTTCCTGATGACTAGGCAGTGTAGTCAATCAAGTATTCCACCCTGTGATGTTTGACAAGTGTATTCAGATTCTAAAGAAGAGCTGGCCTCAAGAATCTAACTTGAGTCAAAAAAGAAAAAAGGAACACTTCAGGAGTTCTAAGGATATTCATAGGAGGGGCAGAAAAAGAGGAAAACTGCCTAGGAAAGAAGATAATCAGGTAAGCAGGTGGGATAAAGTGACATTTCCAAGCTGTGCATGGTGATACACAGACTAGCTTTGTCTACATAGTAAGTTTCAGGATTGCCAGGGCTACAGGACTATCGGCACACGTACAGACACACACACACACACACACACACACACTACAGGACTGTCAGCACATGTACAAACATACACACACACAAACACACACTACAGGACTATCGGCACATGTA
>NC_022012.1:21201865-21214456 GCF_000317375.1 Microtus ochrogaster
CATGTACAAACATACACACACACAAACACACACTACAGGACTATCGGCACATGTACACACACACACACACACACACACTACAGGACTGTCAGCACGTGTGTGCACACACACAAAGTTAAAGGAACTATAGTATGCAGTCTAGTGCAAATCACTGTGGCCTTTGATACCTAGACCAACACAAGGACCAGGTCAAAGTCAGATCATCTGGTGAGCCCAGCTATGACTGGCACTGACTTCATTTGGGCTAATGGAAACCATGGGACAGGCACGTGAGACAGCATCACAGTCACTTGTATATTTTCCATGGTCCAGGAGGATGACTTTTCAGGCGAGGAAGAGGAGGAGGAAGAGGAAATTTATTTTTCTGCCCAGGACCTTTGTCAAATACGGAATGCCATATTTAATCTTCTAAAGAATTTTTTAAGGCTTCTTCCCAAGTTTTCCCTTAAAGAAAAGCCACAGTGTATACAAACTTGTATAGAGGTAAGTGAAAATCCCCAAGACTTGTGGCTAACTACAAAAAAATGTAGTAATAGCTCGTATTTACTGAGTAGAAGAAACTCACACCCTTCTTGGGTACTTGTCTTCCAGGTGTTTGTTGCATTAACTAGTTTTGAGCCAATTCCTCATAAATTTCTTCTTTCACAAGCCAGGTGAGTCCTTAATCTTGAAACATGGCAATGTAGAGATTTTTTTCAGAACTAAAGTGCTATTTTACTCTAACTAGTATATAAGCAGGATTTATTCGTTTAAATTTGGCTTATGAAAATGCTGATGTTGCATACAAGTATGCTAGCTGCTTAGAAGGCTGAGGCCCTTCAGTACTTGGAGTTAAGGAGTTCAGGGGCAGCCTGGGCAACACAGGGATACTGCATCCAAAAATAAAATAAACGAATGGAGAAGGCTTAATGGGCAATTGAATATTCCTATTATAATCAAATCCATTAGCTCAGGCTTTTCCCTTTTGTTTAGGAACCTTACTGGAGTAAAATACATATCAGAGCTGGCCTATTATGGATTGTATTTGCTGTGCTCCCCAATCCATGGAGGAGGAAATAAGGTAGGGGAGAAGTGTATTCTGATTTTCTAGTTGAATTGAAAGTAGACAGACCACATAATGCAGAGATGTTTGATAATCCATTTGTCTTTGGCTAGCTGAAATTGTGTATTGCTAAAAGAAGTGACCACTGGTCATATTTTCAGGGTGAGAACACATATCTTTTTATTATAGTGTATTATAATTGTTTTACTTTTTAGTTTTTGTTCATCTCATTCTTATTCATCTGTATCGTGGTTAATTGAGCTAGCAGCTTGTCCTGGGGCTCCCTTGTGTCCACCTGAATGCTAGCATTATAGGCAAGCTGCATGCCTGCCCACCTTTAATGTAGGCTGATAAATTGGCTGTGCCGTAGTTATGCCTCTGCAGGAAAACTGCTACAGGATTGTTAATGGCCACATTTTTAGACATCACTGGGGAAGTGTCTTAACAGTATGCTCTGTGGGTAAGGGACAGCTGCCTGGGATACCATTTTGACTTACTGTATTATTTCAGGACTTGGTACTGTTTCTGTAATAAAATGTCACTATTTCTGCTTGCTCTCTAACTTTCATTACCCAGTAGCTATCAAAAATGTTTGGTAGCTCCATAAATTATTACTAAGTTTCCAAGATGAAGCAAATGGTCTTTGTATAACATCCTTAGTTTTCAAAAGCAAAAGCTTTAATGCCGCTGGATTCTTTGTCATACTTTAAATCAATTCTTATTTTCTCTTCAAGGTTATTGGTTCTATTTTCCGTCAAATCCTAAATGTAATATTGATGTTAGAAGTAGGAGAAAGGTCCCGTTGTGGCCCCCTTGCAATAACTTCACAAGCCATTAACTCTAGAAACCAGGCGGTCCAATTTATCAGGTAATGTGCATGCATCTTGAATTTCTGGTTTTTGTCACTCTTCCTTGATAGTCTGGGCCCTGCACTAGCCAAAGTATCTGTCTGACACTTGTGGCATAGGGTGTCAGACCCAGTGGTGGTTTAGATGGTCAAAATTAAGCACATTGTAGCCATTCTGTTTCCTGTGCCTGTTCCCATCTGACAACTTCTGTATTAGGGCATTGTTAAGGATAGAGTCAATCTATCGTCCCTGGGCCAGACTCCATCCATTGTGCAGTCAGCTGGGAGGATGGCTGCCCCTTTTCTGTCATTGTCTGCCTAGGTATTTTCCTCTCCAAAACAGAAAGCTGCCTCCTCTTCCACTGTTTCTCTCTACTTTCACTCTGTTTCTTGCACATTTTTCTCCGTTCTCACTTTTCTATTCCATCCTCTACAACAGAAAGTACTTGCTGAAGGATGAAAGTAAGTAAATTGCTTTGAATTTCTTATAATAATTGATAGTCTTATGGGTTTGTTTTTTGTTTTGTTTTTTTTTTTTGCCATGAATTGCTTAGCTCCTCTTAAAAGTCCTCTCCTGGCTTTATTGGGAAAGGTCCCTTTGCTGTGTCTTCCATTTGTGACTCCTCCATCCCTGAGTATTGGCATGCAGTGTAAAGTGAATGTGTGCAGGTCAGCATGCTCATGCTGCGGGCTTGCTTCCTGTGGTTTGGTGGGAGATGTTGGCACTGGGTGGTATTACCTTGTCTCTTGATAGGATTGGTTGGTTTGGTTTGATGATTTGACTCAGGCTCTCGCTGTTATCTCAGCTAGACTAAAACTCACTCTGTAGACCAGCCTGGCCTGGGCCTGGTGAGAATCCTCCTGCCACAGCCTCCTGAGTGCTGGTTTGCAGGTGGGAACCACCTCTGTCTGGCTAGGATAGTCTTTTCTTCTTGTTCCGTGTGTGTGTGTGTGTGTGTGTGTGTGTGTGTGTACCTTAGCACACATAAGGACGCCAGAGGACAGCTTGGAAGTATCTGTTCTCTCCTTCCCCCATGTGGGTCCTAGTGATTGAATTCAGCTCATTAATCTTTATTGGCAGGTGCCTTTTCCCACTGAGCCAACTCACTGACTAGCTTTATGGAAAAGAATTTTTAACACATCAAATATTTAGGATATGTTACATAGAAACAACATTGTTTTTTCCATAAGGATTTATGGCATATGCCTTTAATCCCCATACCAGGGAGGCAAAGGAAGTCGGATCTCTGAGTTCAAGGCCATCCTAGTCTACAAAGTGAGTTCCAGGATAACCAGGGTTACATAGAGAGAACCCTTGTCTCAGAAAAAAAACAAAAGTAAATAAGTAGAGTTTATCGTATTGCCAGAGAATGTTTATGTAATAGTACAAACCAAGAGTAAATCAGGAGAATGCATTGATAGTAGCACCTCACTGAACTGACACAAGCCAACACTGAGTCCTAGTGATGTATTTATCCTACGTGACGTATTTTACATCTTACTGTGAAAATTACTATAAGTAGAAGAGCCCATGAAGATTGGATTTTGTCCTCTAAATGACTGAACTTCTCAGAGATAACTCTTTAGGGAACTGCATAAGAAGCATGTTTTTCTAATCTGTTGCAATGTATCTTTATTTTACTGAGAATGTCAAAAAGAAATAGTTTGTTTTTACGGTTTTTAGTGTGTGTGTGTGTGCTGACACGCACTCCTGCCCATGCCACAGGCACATGTGGGAGTCAGAAATCAACTTTGTGGAGTCAGTTCTACCTTAAAACCTTTAAATGTTTGTTGTTGGATTTTTTTTAAAAAATCCAGCCTCACGTTGACACATTGATAATTGTTTTACTTTTTTTACTCCTTTAGTTTTTTGAGGAGGCCCGCCACCGAGCTCCCAAATACATTACACATGGTGACTTATTGTTGCTTATGAAGGCCCAGCCTTAGCTTGGCTTGTTTCTTGCCAGCTTTTCTTAACTTAAATTATCGTGTCTACCTTTTGCCTCTGGGCTTTCTCCTTTTCTTACTTCTGTGTAGCTTACTTTCACTCTTACCCCGTAGCTGGCTGGGTGGATGGCTCCTGTAGCGTTCTCTCTCTCTTTATTTTCTCTTTCCTTCCCTTCCAGATTTCTCCTTCTAGTTCTAATCTCTGCCTGCCGGCCCCGTATATCCTTTCTCCTGCCTTGCTATTGGCCGTTCAGCTCTTTATTATTCCATCAGGTGCTTTATACAAGCCAAGAATCACAGCTTCACAGAGTTAAACAAACAAAGCATAAACAAAAGCAACACATCTTTATATCATTAAACAAATGTTCCATAGCATAAACAAATGTAACATACCTTAAACTAATATTCTGCAATAAATGTTTAAATGAGTTCTGGGGATCAAACTGCTTGCCAGACTTGTGTGCCAAATGCCTTTACCTGTGAGTGATGTTGCAGAGCCCAAAGGGTAGGTTGGCTTTAATATTTGAGGTTCTAAAATATTCAAATATTGGTTTTTGAGCCAGACTTAAGAAGTGACTGTTAGGTTGTCATCATAGATACATTGTAACTGGTTTGTGTTTTTATTTGAAATAGCTCACTTGTGGATGAACTACAAGAAAGCGTATTCCCAGTCCTTGGTACTTTATTGCAGCATATCTGTGCCAAGGTACTGTGTGCTCTAGTAATTACAGTATGTAAGTATTACACATGCAACGATAAGTGCCTGTGCATTTGTTCTTGAGCCTCACCAAAGGTAGCTTTTTAATAGATTCTCTCTTAAACAGTATGGGTTTTTCTTGTTTTTTGTGGGTGTGCTCAGGCAGGGTCGTCCTACATGCTGAAGGTAGGCTTGAATTGCCACCCTTAGCTCTTAGCCTCTTGAGTGAAGAGATGAAAGGCAAGCACCACCATACCCAGCTAACAAAATGTTCTTTTAAAATACCAAATTTTTATTTTGGGAAATGATAGACATGTACAGGAACAGGGAGAATGGTGTGGCTCAGCACATTCCCATAATTTATCAGTTTTCTTTTGTTTGTATATCCTGGACATACGAGCACACTGTTTTTTTTTTTTCTTCTGAGGCAAATTTCATCATATTCTTTCATTCATAGTATTTCAGTGTATTTCTCTATAAAGGATAAGAACTTTCAAACAAAAGTAAAATATTTACTATCTAAAAGACAAACTAATATCAGTTATTAATAGTGTTCAATTCTTAAAAGTATTTTATGTGTTTGCATGTTTTGCCTACATGTATATATGTGCACCTATGTCTGCCTGGTGCTCATGGAGTCCAGAAGAGAGTGCTGGATGTCCTGGAACTGTAGTTACAGACAATTAGGAGTCCCTATGTGGGTGCTGAGAACCGAACCCAGATCCTTTACACGAGCACTCTTAATTACTGAGCCGTCTCACTAGCTTTATTCTCAAAATTTTACTGGTATTTCATAAATTTATGGTACTGTTTAAGCAAATGATTTTTCATTTGAACCGTAACTACTGTAGAGGTTCATAGTCTCTGAAATTGTGTTTTTCTCCAGGGGTTTATAGTTTATTTTTCAATGGGGTACAAAACATAAAATTTGATCATCATTTATCCAGTGTTTAAAGATTATTAAGTTGATCCCACTTGCTAATTTACAGCTACAGCTCGATGGTCAGTTGGCTTCCTTTTGTGTTCCAGGTGGTAGATAAAGCAGAGTATCGGACCTATGCAGCACAGTCCCTGGTCCAGTTGCTTAATAAACTTCCCTCTGAGTCATATGCTACATTTGTTGCCTGGCTTTACAAATATTCACGGAGTTCTAAGGTAGGAGATGGGTTGCTTGGGCCCTGGCTCTGAGCACCAGGTGACAGCCAGGTCTGAATGCGACGAGATCTTTGCTTTGGTTCTTACTACTGCTGATGGATTCCTCTGATTCTGCCTTGGCAGATTCCACACCGGGTTTTCACTCTTGATGTTGCTTTAGCTCTCTTAGAGCTACCTGAAAGAGAGGCGGATGACACTGTGTCATCGGAGCATCAGAAGTTTCTAAAGCACAAATTCTTTGTGCAAGAAATTATATTTGATCGTTGCTTAGACAAGGCACCTACTGTCCGCAGCAAGGCGCTGTCCAGCTTTGCACATTGTCTGGAGCTGACCTCTAGCAGCACGTCAGAGAGTGTATTGGAGATCTTCATTAATAGTGAGTAGGGGAGGCTGGAGCCGTAACTCAGTGTTCACTTGACCAGTATATATGAGGCCATGGGTCAGGACCCACTATGGATGACCAAGAAAAAAAATCGAAAAATGAACTACAAGTGGATCATTCTTTGTTAAGGCTGTACTGTATGTGTGTGTGTATTTAATTTTAGCTAATCCTCATAAACCACTTCATCATTTGTTGTTCAATTATTGTGTGTAGGATCAATCCTAGAACCTCACACAGCTAAGCATGTGTTCTAAAACATGAGCATATCTCCAATTTGAAATCCCTTTTTAAGAAGGGAAGCCTGATCTATTTGAACCTCCTTTCTGAAACAACAATAAAAAAAAAAGCTGTCAGCTGTTCCGAGCGTGTCTGCTCGGGCTCTGACTCTGGCCCTGTCTGTTTCTGTGGGATTTATACTCTTTTGTCTGTCTGCTTACTTTCAGGTCGTCTAGTCTCAGGGATACAGAGTCACTCTGGCTCTTTAGTGAGACAATCAACAGGTAATCATCAGTAGTTTTCAAACACTGAATGGGCTCTTTAAAAAAACTGCGCTGTTAGAATGACCCTGCTTCCATACTCACCTGTCCTAATCTAGTGTTGGTCTCTCCTTCCTCAAATGAGGTTTGTTTCATCCATTTCATCACTTGAGTAGCATGTCGTGCTTATGCTATAGAAAATATAACAGACGTTTACCATAATCTTTTTTTTTTAATAGGTTGGCCCTCGATGCAGAGCGATACTGGCAACAACGGTGAAAGAATCCAGTCTGGAGGTACCCACGCTTGTTCTTTACACTTCCTCTTGTTGCCTCTTCCAAATATGCCCCATTTGGTCTTACACGTGAGAGAGAACATCTGTGATTTTTGCACTTCCAAGTCTACTAATTTCGCTTGACATAATCTCTGGCTTCATGCGTTCTCAGCAGGTGGCATCATTGTATTCATCTGTGTTGAATAGAACTCTACCTGTGTGTGTATCAGTCTCCATCTTCGTAGGCACTGAGGTCAGTCTGTGACTCCAGTGTTGTGAAAAATGCCACAGTAAGCATGAGGTATATCTGTTGTATGCTGAGCTAGATTTCTATCAGTGAAAAACACGCATACCTGTGATATGGCTGAGTCATGTGACAATTCTGTTTTTATTTTATTAAGAACTGTGTATTACTGGGTATATATTTGAGACAGGGTCTTACTTTGTATCCCTCATCCTCACCTACCTTTGCCTCCCGAGTGCTGTATTAAAGGCAGGTACCACTATACTCAGACAATAAAGTCACTTCCCTGATAGTGTATTAGGATTGCATTTCACTTGCACCCTTGCCAGAATTGGTTGTTTTGTTTAAATCCTCCACCTTCTGAGTGCTGGGGTCACAGGAGTACACCACCATACCGTTTGTGGAAAGTTGGGGGGTGTTAAAGTCTATCTGTGTCTTTACGTCAGAAGTGTTTGCTTTTATGAAATTGAATACACTGGCTTTTGGTATATATTTGTTCATGGCTGCATCTTTTGATATATTTTTATTTCTTCATTATTTACTGGCTTTTGTATATATTGTTCATGGTCATATCTTTTTATACATATTTATTTATTTATTTACTTGTTTGTTTATTTTGAGACAGGTTTCTCTGTAGCCCTGGCTGTCCTAAAACTTGCTCTGTAGACCAGACTGGCCTCAAACTCAGAGAGCCACCTGCCTCTGCCTCCCAAGCGCTGGGATTAAAGGCATGTGCCACCACAGCCTTACTTTGATATATATATATGTATATATATTTTATTTTACCAATACGTTTATCTCTTCTGACTAATTATGACTCAACGTCTGCCCTATATGATATCAATATTGATGCGTCTGCTTGCTTCCAGGTTTCATTTTTTTAGAATATCATTTTTTAATTCTTTTACTTTATGTTTTTTTTACCTTTTTCCCTTTTTTTATTTGCAGACAAGAAATATTCCTTTTTTTCCCAACAATTCTTTATTGATTCTTTGGGAATTTCTGTACCCCAATCCCACTCACCTCCTGGTCCCTCCATATTGGACCCTTACCCCCAGCATTCCCCCAAAATACCCCCCCCAAAAAACAATAACAACAACAACAACCAAAAAAACCACCTTGCTCCTCCGTCTTACCAACACCTCTTCATTCATGCTAGTGGCATTGGGTGCTACCGTGTGTCACACAGTACACCCTTTTGTCCAATCAGCACCATCCACAGAATGTTCATTGCAGCGAGTTTTTGGTCTGGGTCAAGGCCTCTGTGACACCATCATCCCTGGACCCTCACTGAAACTTCTCTTGGATATCCTGCTGTTGCCCTGAGTTATGAAGATCCTGCGGTTATCATTCTGCAGGACCATTCCCTTCAAACGCTCCAGCAGGTCATAGATGGGGTAGATGTTAACATGGGTCAACCGAAGGCTCAGCATGTGGCTCTAGGTGGTACTGGCACTGCCCCCTTTCCACCCCCTCAGGCAAGGGAGAGAGTCAGCTCTCCCACCAGCATGGTTCCTATGACCTTCTGTGACAACTCAGGCCATGGACATCATCACAGACCCTAGCTGCAGCAGGAACATAGACCCAGACATGGGCCACAGCAGCAGCTCTGGCCTGGACATCATCATGGGCCCAGTGGCAGCACAGGCCACCCAGATCAATATGGCCCTGGTGGCACCAAGGACCAAGGAATATTTTTTTAAATTTATTTATTATGTAAACAGTGTTCTACTTACATCTATTCCTGCATGCCAGGAGAGGGCACCAGATCTCATTACAGATGGTTGTGAGCCATCATGTGGTTGCTGGAAACTGAACTCAGGACCTTTGAAGAGCAGCCAGTGTCTTAACCTCTGAGCCTCGTCTCCAGCCCCCTAGGAATGTTTCTTACAGGTAGAAAACAGGTGTTTTTAAGCTAGCCAGCTTGTGAAGGGTTTTTGTTTTTTGCATTTTGTTTGGTTTTGGTTTTTCAATACAAGTTTTCTTTGTGTACTCCTGGCTTTTCTGGAATCCTCTATAAACTAGACTGGCCTTGAACTCACAGAGATCCACCTGCCTCTGCTGAGATTTAAGGCGAGCTGAGATTAAAGGCGTGCACCACCACTGTACTGTGCAGCCTGTGTGTTTTAATTAAAGAATTTTTTTTTTTTTTTTTTTTTTTTGGTTTTCCGAGACAGGGTTTCTCTGTGGCTTTGGAGCCTGTCCTGGAACTAGCTCTGTAGACCAGGCTGGTCTCAAACTCACAGAGATCCGCCTGCCTCTGCCTCCCGAGTGCTGGGATTAAAGGCGTGCGCCACCACCGCCCGGCTTAATTAAAGAATTAAGACTACATTCAAGGTTATTGTGGGAAGGTCCACAGTAATCATTTTGTTTGTAATTGTCCTATTGTTTTATTCTTTTCTAATACTTGTTTAGTACTCTTCTGTGCAATCTTTCACCTGTGCTCTTGAAGCTGTTCATCTTCTGTGTGGGGATTTCTTCATCTTCTGTCATGTTGGCTTAGAAGTCATAAAGTCCCTTAGTCTGGTTATCTTCAAAGTACTTTCTCTGTCTCTTGGTTCTGAAGCTGCCTATTGTGGTTATAAGGATCTGATCTGCCAGGGTTGTGTTTGTTTTGCTTTTTCCTTTGGTTGGAACTGACTACATAAGGGAGAATGGCACTTCCCTTGTGGGTTTCATATTCTTTCTCATTCTGTACTCTTAAATTTTTACCTAGTCATGTTGGCTTAGGTGCAAATGCTTTGTTTTTTAAATCAATATTCTATTTTTCCCCAGATTGGGGAAATTTCCTATTTCATTGAGTAGGGTTCTTTTTGGTTTGGGTTTATTTTTTGCCTTTAATCTATATCTCCATGCTACCTTCTATACTTAATGTTAATTTGTTATTTTAATCCCACCCCAGATTTTATTCATATTCTGTTCATAATTCTTTTTAGTCTTTATTATTTCCTGGGAGTTTTCATTCATCCACCTTGTTTTCAAGCCTTGAAATACTTTTGCTTTTGCTTGATCCAGTCAGTTGGTAAGGCTTTCTGCTCAGCTTTTATTTCACTTAGTAAGTTTTTTATTACCAAAGTTAAAATTTGTTTTTTCAAAATTTCTCTCTTTATTAAATTTCTTATTTTATAAACTTTATTATTATTGTTAAACTGTTCAGTTTTTTTATATTTCTTAATTCTTTTAAAAATTACTCTTTTGAATTCTTTACCTACCATCTCATTTTCTACAGTATCTTTGGAGTCAGTTGCTAAAGAATTATGACCTTTTAGAAATGTCATATTGCTTTGTTTTTAATATTACTTGTATTTCTGTGTTGAGATTTATACATTTTGGAGATGGACATGCCTTCTACTTCTCTGTGATAACCTCTTTAAAGAGCACACTAGGACTGGCTAGTTTTATGTCACCTTGACCCAAGTTAGCATCATTTGGGAAGAGGGAACCCTCAACTGAGAAAATACCCCCCACCAGACTAGCCTGTGGGTAAATATGTAAGGCATTTTCTTGATTGATTTTTGATGTGAGAGGGACCTGCTCACTGTGGCCTGTGCCACCCCTGGTCTGTGGTCCTGAGCAAGCCATGAGGAACAAGTTAGCAAACAGAATTCCTCTATGGCAGTGGTTTTCCACCCTCCTAATGCTGCAACTGTTCACACAGTTCCTCATGTTTTGGTAACCCCCAACCATAAAATTATTTCATTACTACTTCCTAACCTTAATTTTGCTACTGTTATGAATCATAGATTAAATATCTGACATGCAGGATACCTGATATGTGACCCTCCCACAAAGAGGGTCAAGACTGCAGGTTGAAACCCACTGCTATATGACCTCAGCTTCAGATTCCTGCCTTGGGTTTTTGCTCTTATTACTCTCAGTAATGGAGTGTGACCTAAGTCTTGTAAGCTGAAATGAGCTCTTTCCACCCAAAGTTATTTGTCATATTGTTATATCACAACAATAGAAATCCTAACTAGCTGAGGCTACCCTTGCATTATTTTGCTATTACCTATATTTCCAGTTGGAGTTGTAGTGTGGTTTCCCTGTTACTTGTCTGATGGACTTGGTGGATATCTATAGAGGTTGGCATAGTTACGTCACAGATTGAGAGTTCTGCTTTCTTTGTTGTGCATCTCCCAGGACTGGAGTCTTACAGATAAGACAGATGTGTTGTAAACAGCCAAGTCCACTGGGTACTTCCTCTCTAATTACTCCTTTAGTCTTTCTTGTTAATAATGTATGGGTATGGGAGCAGTCTGTGCAATAGCCCCTTTTAGATGTGGTGTACAGTGTTCTTGCTTCTCTCTACTTTTGCTGTAGGAGTGGATAACTGGCAGCTCCTTCTCTCCAGCAATGTCCACGTATATCATCAACTTGAGCTTTTCTCTCCCATAGTCCTTGGGTTAAAGTGTCCACTGACCTCCAAGCAAGAGCAACTTGGTTACAGAGCTGGATGTTTTCTTTCCCTAACTGGGAAAGGAGCTCAGAGGCAGAGCATTTTATATAATGTAGTCAAAGTAATAGTAATAACATAAGTATAAAGTAGAAGCCAAGTACCACTTTCTATACCCATATTTCATACCCCAAATTCTAACAACAGGAATAGTAGAATAGGAGTATTTATTGGATTAGTGTGTGTGTGTGTGTGTGTGTGTGTGTTTAGGCATGCTTGTCACGATGGGTGTATAATGAAGGTCAAAAGAAGTCAGTTCTCTCTTCCACCATGTGTGTTCGTTGGATTGTACTTAGGCTGTCAAGCAAGTGTCTACCTGTTAGGCTATCTCACTGGTGCCCCAAACCAGAGTATTTTATTTTAGAGAGTTGTGAACCATCATATAGGTACTGAAAATTGAAACAGGGTTCCTGAAAGAGCAGCAAGTGCTCTTAATCATCTCTCAAGCCATAAACCAGTAAGTTTTGAAAATGAATGAAAAGGAAAGGGAGAAGAAATGGGAAATGAAAAGCAAAACAAAATCTCGACTATTCAAAGTGTGGAAAGGGAGCAAGTAGGGGAAAGTTAGAAAGTGAAGTTCATAAGTATGTTTTTAAAGAAAAGGAGGAAGGTATAAAGTGGATGATAAGGATCAGAAGGAAAAGTCCCAACATCAAAAATAATAGAGAGCTGGGATGTTGCTTAGCAGGTAAAAACACTACCCAAGTTCAGTCCCCAGAACCCATTTTTTTCTTTTTTTTTTTTTATTGAGAAAAGGAAAAAAAGTATCCGCCTCCTCCCAGCCTCCCATTTCCCTCCCTCTCCTCCCACCCTTCTCCCCCTCCCTCTCCAGTCCATAGAGCAGTCAGGATTCCCTGCCCTGTGGAAAATCCAAGGTCCGCCCCCCTCCGTCCATGTCTAGGAAGGTGAACATCCATACTGGCTAGGCTCCCACAAAGGCAACACATAAAGTAGGGTCAAAACCCCGTGCCATTGTCCTTGGCTTTTCATCAGCCCTCATTGTTCGCCATGTTCAGAGAGTCCGGTTTTATCCCATGCTTTTTCAGTCACAGTCCAGCTGGCCTTGGTGAGCTC
>NC_022012.1:21215601-21229465 GCF_000317375.1 Microtus ochrogaster
GTATTATTTGTAATAGCCAGAACCTGGAAACAACCTAGATGCCCTTCAATGGAAGAATGGATGAAGAAAGTATGGAATATATACAGAACCCATATTTTTAAAAAAGCTATGTGCAGTGTGTGTGTGTGTGTGACCCCAACATTCCTAAAACAAAGTTCAAGATGGACACAGGAGACTCGCCCAGAGTCCCATGGCCCAGCTAGCCTGGTATGCAACCGCAGCAGAAATGAGATACCTCGCTTCACCCGGATAGAAGCCTTCAGAACACTGTATCCCCAGCGATGGGAAGCTGCTGCAGCCCCTCACCTGTTTATCGCCCACGTTAAATGTGGACTTTCAAGGGGGCATCCAAGAACCAATGCCCAGCTGGGCTCAGTTTTAGTCTGTCACTAGGGATGAGTCAAACAAATCTTTCGTGCAAAATCTATTTCCTCTCAACCTTCTTGAGTTATTAATTGGGTCAAACTCTTAAAAGTCAACAACCGCTTAGTAAGAAAATGAGACTTACTGATGTATAGTGCAGATCATGGGAGAGAGACCCCAGTGCAAAGTAATCAGTGGGGACATAGACTTACATAGTTGTAGTTGTTTCTTTTACTCTAGCCCCATACTGGAATGCCAAAATGTTGTTGGTTGTGTTTATTACTCTGACTCTTTGCTCTTTGGGGGGCCCAACACCTAGCTTCCAAATAAATCACTCATGTAGACTTATTCTTACTTATAAATGCTCAGCCTTAGCTTGGCTTGTTTCTTGCCAGCTTTCCTTAACTTAAATTACTCCCCCCACCATCTTTACATTTTAAACAAATGTTGCAGGGCATAAAAAAAATGTAACACACCGTAAAGTAATATTCTATAGCTGTAGTGCCTGCCAGAAAGCTTCCATGTTTCCTGCCATGATGATAATAGACTAACCTCTGAAGCCGTGAGCAAGCCCCCAATTCTCTTTTAAGAGTTGCTTTTGTCATGGCGTCTCTTTAACAGCTATGGAATAGTGACTGTGGTGGTTTGAATGTAATTGGCCCCCATATGCTCATAGGGAATGGTAGTAGTAGGAGGTGTGGCTTTGTTGGAGTGGGTATAGCCTTGTTAGAGGAAGTGTGCCATGGTAGGGATGGGCTTTGAGGTCTCATTTATGCTCAAGCTATGCGTAGAGTTTTAGACCACTTTACTGCCTACAGCATCAAGATGTAGAACCCTCAGCTCCTCTCCAGCACCATGTCCCACCCAATTAAATGTTTTCCTTTCTAAGAGTTGCTGTGGTCATGGTGTCTCATCCCAGCAGTAGACACCCTAAGATACTAAGACATTTCCTAAACTCATTCAAATAATTTTTGCTTGTTTTGCTTTATTTGTGGGATTCTTGGGATTTTCTGTATAAAAGGCTAAATCTCCTACAAATAGAGATTTACTTGTTTCTTTCCACCCAGATTCTTGTTATTTATTTTTCTCACCTAATTGCTATAGCTTGACTCTCTAGTACAATGTTGACTAGAGATGGAAAGTCTTGACTTGTTATTTGTCTTTTATTGGGCAGAGCTTTGGTATTCACTTGAGTATGAGATCAGCTGTGGGCTTTTGCAGAATAGCCAATGTCTTTGGGAGGAAGTTTCCTTTTGTTCCAAATTTGCTGAATGTTTTTATCCTCAATATTGCAAATGTTTTTCTTTATATATTAAGGTGACTGTGTAGTTTTCCACTTTCTTCTGAAGCTATGGTATTTTCACTCCTTGATATATATTTCACATTAGAATCAATATTGAATTCCTGAGATAAACAGCAGACATAATACAATCTTTTTTAAATCTTGTTTAGTTCAACTTGCTAGTATTTTGCTGAAAATTTTGGGACTGTAGTCTTAAAAGTACTATTCTGTTGAGGTGTCTGTGGTTTTGCTGTCAGTTATAATAGTGTGGTATTATGGGGGGGAGTATTTTTTTCTCTTCTACCTTTTGATCATTGGTTAAGGATTTTCACTCATTTTTGTGTCATTTGATGGAATTCCTACTAAAACCATCAGGTCTTTGGCCTTTGTGTATATGGTGTGAGATTCTTTTATGACGCTGAGTTTGTTTAGAGATGTCATTGTTTTCTTTCTTTTGTTAACTCATCTTTAAACGTCAGTCTTCTAAACACTTGTTCATGTCACCAATTCGTTAGCATAAAATTGTTCCTGTATCCCTTTGTACTCCTTTTTTCTTCTGTAAAACTGATAGGAATATCATAATGTTGAACAGCACATTTTAACAATTTGAATACTATTGTCTTTGTCAATCTAGCTAAAACTTGCTAAGCTTGCTAATTTTGTGGGTACTTTCAAAATGTTATTTGGGCTTCATTGAATTTTCTCTGTTCTCATGCCCTATTCTTGAGATGCCGCCTTATATCTCTAAGCAGTTTCTATCTTTGACTTGGGGGCCTCTGAGGGGTTGCTAAGCCCCTTCCAAAAGTCTTTGATATGAAAACCATGTTCATATTATTATCAAGGTATCATTTATTCTCCATACCTTGATCTTCTCACAAGAGTAAATTGACATTTCCCAGAGCTCCCATAATGTGTGGTTATAACACGTGACAGTCCAGCAGACTTACTAGGCCAAGTGTCAGAGTATACACACAGGTGAAACAGCGCCATTCTTATATTGTAGAAAGAATAGCTGCTTTTGAACAAGTTATGTATAGTGCATGTCTTTTATTTCACTTATTTAAAAACTTTATTGTAATTGTGTATCTGTGTGTAATGGAGTAGATAGGCCACAGCGTGGTGCACATGTGGAGGTCAAAGATCAACTTGGGAGAGATATTTTTCTCCTTCCTTTACATGGGCTTTAGGGACTCCAACAAGGTTGTCAGGTTTGCATGACAAGTCTCTGTGCCCACAGAGGCCTCTTCCCAGCTCCTCTCACCTCTTTAATGAATTATTGAGTGTTCTGAAAATATCTGTTTAGGTTTATAATTTATACCAAAGACGTAATCTAAACTCATTTAGGTGCTTGGTAATTCCAGAGCCTTTCTAGTAGAAAATTGAACATTGACACATATTACCTCATCTGATATTTACAATGTCTCTGGGTTTTGATGAGTCTTACCAAGCAAAACAGAAGTAGTAAGCAATTCATTCAGAGTTGAAGAGGTCTGCTGGAGCCACGGCCCAGTAATTCACACGGTGCTGCTCTTCAGGAGGTCATCTCCAGTTCAGTTCCCAGCACCCCTCAGATGACCTGCAGCTGCTTTTGATTCTGGTTCCCAGGGTTCTGATGCCATCTTCTGCCCTCCACAAGCACCCCCTACACACACAATATTTATGTATTACTTCATATATAAGAATTAAAATGAATTTTTAAAAGTTCATTTAGTGGTAGAAGCCAGGATTTAATATCAAATTCCTAGATATTCTTAAGTTAATGCTTTTTACAGTGAATACCTGATTATTCAGATTTTCTTTTTCAAGACTTTTTGATAGTCTCCTTTCTTAAAACTTAGACTAACTAGTGAGTCTCTAGCCAATCCTGTCTACTTGTGTTGTGACATCTTAGGTGTGCCTGCTCTTTTCTCAAGACTGTATTCTCTGGTGTCATCAACAGAGAGATGCTTCATGGCAATGCTGAGAAAAAGGACTAGGGACGAAAAGATCAACGTCAGGAAGTCTGCACTCCAGGTGGGCTTTCCTCCTCAAACACACTTTACACACAAAAACTCGGAATACCATACTCATTGCGTATTGCTTAACTCGCTTTTCATACTTTACCTTGGTCCTGCCATTTATAAACTATAGAAGAACTACAAGAATTTGCTGATTTTTAAGCTTTCAAATTTACTTGGTGGCTTTTGAAGACACACAGCTGTTGTGGAATGTGTATACTTACCTATAATGCCAGCTCTCAGGAGGCAGAGGCAGGGATCTGAACTGAAGCAAGTTTTTTGGCCAGCCTGATCTACATAGTGAGTTTCAGCTCAGAGCAGGTCTACACAACAATATAAAAAAAGCCCAGCTTTTTATGTGTATTTCTTTGAACTAAGAGACAAACTAAGTTTGTGAAATTGGTTGTAAAGTTGTAATGTTCAGTTTTCTCTAGAGAGAGTCCTTACTTTCTTTTTTCCTTTTTTTTGTTTTGTTTTCTGTTGATTTTGGTTTTCATTTTTTTTTATTTGGTTGGTTTTGGGTGTTTTTAGTTTTGTTTTTTTCAGGATAGGGTTTCTCTGTGTAACCCTGGCTGTACTGGAACTTGCTCTGTAGGTTCGGCTAGCCTCAAAATCAGAAATCCACCTGCCTCTGCCTCCCAAGTGCTGGTATTAAACACGTGTGCCACCACTACCCAAGAGAGTCCTTTCAAAAGGTAGACTGCTATAGGGAAATTGGGTTGAGCCATAATCTCTAAAATATTAAAAACTACAAACTTGAAGTGTTTCTTGGCCTGTGTTTACTTTTTCTCTGTGTGTCCCATAGTCACCACTCATGCTTTACCTTCCAGGTGTTAGTGAATATTCTGAAACACTGTGACATCTCGCTCATGGAGGAGGACCTGTTCATCCTGCAAGAGCATTGTCGAGACCCTGCCTTATCTGTGCGGAAGCAGGCCTTACAGTCCCTTACAGAACTTGTTATGGTGAGAAGTATCATGCTGAGTATAAATGCTTAGTGCCTTGCATCAAAAGCAGCTGTGAGCTGGCTTTGATGGTTCACACTTACAATTAACATTCATAAAAAAGGCAGGAGTACTGTGAAGTCGAGAACATCTTTGTCTCAAGTATATTCTGATGATAGATAGATAGATAGATAGATAGATAGATAGATAGATAGATAGATAATGATGATGATGGTAGATAGATAGATAGATAGATAGATAGATAGATAGATAGATAGATAGATAGATGTGAGAGAGAGAGAGAGAGAGAGAGAGAGAGAGAGAGAGAGAGAGAGAGGAGAGAGAGAGAGATTTGAAGTTGGAGCCTTAGGGCTAGAGCATGTACTTTGTATATATAAAGTGCCTGAGTTTAGTCTCCAACAACAAAAGCTGGCAGAAGTAACTCTACATAATAATTACCTGTTGCTAAATGTTAAATAACAATTTAGAAATTCAGCTGTGCCCACCTGAGGACTAAATACCAACCACCGGGGAATAACAAATGTCTTTGGCAGATGACTTTCTTTTTTAATTGAACTAAGAACTCATGCTAAACAATGTTGTGTCACTTCCTGATTTTATCTTAAATCTCTACTAGAAAAAGAAACTAAAATTTTTTAAATTGATTCTAATTTTTATTTATGTGTGTGTTCTCATGTGTGTGTCAGTGTATGTAAATGTGTGTGCAGGTGCCCACAGGGGTCAGAGGCCCACAGTACATTGTGAGACCAGATGAGTGCTGGGAATTGAACACCAGTCCTCTGGAAGAGCAGCCAGTGCTCTTAACCACTGATCCATCTTTATTACTTTTTGTTGCTGTGATAAAACTCCATAGCTAAAGCAACTTAAGGAAGAGAGAGCTTCTTTTTGCTTATGGTCCCAGAGGGCAAGAGTCCACTGTGGCCGGGAGGCACAGCAACAAGTAGCTGGAATTGTGATGATCAGGAAGCTGAGAGAGCACATCTTAACGAAGAACAAACTGGAAGTGGGGTGTAACTGGAGGTTTCTCTCCCATGTGCCAGTTCCCAAATAACCAGGCTGAGGCTTAATATTAATTGCAAACTGTTTGACCTATTAACTCAGGCTTATTATTAACTAACTCTTGCAACTTAAATTAATCCATTTCTATTATTCTACATTTTACCAAGAGGCTTGTGGCTTAATACCTCACATCTTGCTTCCCCAGCAACTGCCCCTTTTCTCTCTGTATCTCTGTTTGGATTTCCTGCCAGGCTCTATTCTCCCTGGCTAGTAACCAAATCAGCTTCTTTATTAACTAATGGTAATAAAAGGTATTCACAGCATACAGAGGGGCATCCCACATCAGTGGGGCAAGACTGTAAACCCTCAAGTCTGAAAGCCTACCCTGACCAGTGACATATGTTCTCCAGCAAGACTGTACCCTCCCCACTGTAACCTCTCCAGACAGCTCCAGCAACTGGAGGCGAAATGTTCAAATGCCTGAGCCTGAGGGACGTTGCTCGCTCTAATCACCTATATCATCTCTTGAGCCCCAGAAACAGAAACTTCAAAGTCATATTGGTTGATTAAATTCAGGCCTAGATTAACTTTTTGTCAATTAAGATTTGTAGCCAGGAGGTGGTGATGCACGCATGCCTTTAATCCTAGCACTCTGGAGGCAGAGGCAGGCGTGCTAATCTTGAGTTCTAGACCAGCCTGGTCTACAGAACAAGTTCTAGAACAGCCAGGGCTACACAGAGAAACCCTGTGTCAGGGAGAAAAAAAAAGATAGGTAGATATTACCAGAAGAGCATATTCATTAATATGATATATAATTTATTTCTCTCAATTGACTATTGAAGAATTTTTAAAGGATTATTATTTTTATCAGAGAAGGCATTAAAGAACACATACTTTTAGGATTTGTTTTTACTGCTTAAGTGTGTGTGTGTATGCATCCATGTGAGTATGGGCTTGTAGTGCCCATGGAGAACTGAGCAGGCATAGACAGTTGTGAGCTGCCTGGCCTGCTGCTGGGAATCCAGCTCAGGTCCTCTAGAAGAGCAACAAGTGCAGTTAACTGCGGAGCCAGCTTTCCATCCCCAGAAGTACATATTTTTCTGCCAGCACATTGTCCTTGGAGTAAATATTTGTTGTTCCTGAATAACCAAAATAATATTGATCACTAATAATAAAATAATGGCTTTAATTTATTAGTTTAAATTTAATATGTATTGGTTTATCATAAGGGGGAGGTTACAGATTCTCAGGATATCTGAATGTTGATTTCTTTTCTTTATGTTTTATTTGCAGTTAAGTACAATTACTTATTTGTTTACTTGGGTGTAGTGTCAAGTATTATACCCAGGACTTTGAGCACACAAAAAATCCCCTCTAACATTAAACTGTAGCCCTACCCCTGTACATGTGATAATATTTAGTGTGTCTGCTGAAATGTTGTTTGCAACTTCATTGGCTTGTACCTAGACCTGTGTTAGATCTTCTGCTACAATGTTTTCAACCTTAGGCCCAGCCTACTTGTGTGCCAGTCCAGAAAGCCTGGTTGATGGGAGTCATCCCAGTGGTGATGGACTGTGAAAGCACAGTGCAAGAAAAGGCCTTGGAATGCCTGGACCAGCTCCTGTTGCAGAATCTTAAGCATCACAAGAAATTTCACAATGAGGACAGAAGCCAAGTGCTTGCTTGGGCACTACTTGCTCTCCTTACTACGGAAAGCCAGGGCCTCAGGTACGTTAACTGTATCATTCAGTTTCTCATAGAAGGCCATGTGCTGCTCTTTGTTGTACTGTGTTTTAAAGAGTTTATTTTATGTGTATAAAAGGTGTGTGTGTGAGAGAGGGGAGGGAGGGAGAGACAGAGAGAGACAGAGAGACAGACGGTCAGTACTTGAGGAGCCAGTGGTGGCATTGGATTCCCTGGAACTAGAAACTATAGAGTTGTGTATGCTTTTTGAGCCATTGTGTGGCAAGTCCTTTTAACTACCTGAGTTATCTTTCTGGCCCTCATATGGTGTTTTAATAATAATTTTTCCGTTGACATCTAAAGATCAGTCGTCTAGATTCTTAGTGTATGTATGTGAAGACCCTTTTTTCTTGCTCCTCGTCAGATCTCAGCACTTCTGTGGTAGTGTTTTGGTGGTGCCAGGACCACTGTGCTCCCTCCCGACTCCTTTCCAGTTTCAGACTGGCTCTGTTCAATGCAGAACACAGGGTGGCACTGGAGCATCAACATCCCACTTCCTGCTGTTAGGGGGGCTACAGCTTTTCTTGTTTTTTGTTTGGTTTTGTTTTCTGGTTTTTTTCGAGACAGGTCCTGTAACTCCCTCTATAGACCAGACTGTCCTCAGACTCCCAAGTACTGAGATTAATGTCCTCCACACCCAGCCTACATTTTCATTCATAAAAGCTAAACCTTATACGTTTTAATGAGCTAGTGGGTTAGACAGCTCTGTGCTTTTGTTTCTGTTTGATAACATTGAGGATGGTGGACATTATACGAGGAGTTAGGATCTGTGGAGGTACCTTGACTACAGTGATCTTATGATCGATTTATGTTTAGATGATAGGGCTTCTTTTTTCTTTTCTTTACATCTGCTTGTCGCACAAGAGACAGACTTTTCCATGTAGTTATGCAACAGAAAGTAATCAATTGCCTTAAACTTCTGCCCTATAGCCTTTGCAGAGAACTTCTTTCCGGACCTGAGTTTCCTCATTTTCAAGAGCAGATAATGGGTTACTTGATATCTTTCTTCATCCCTTTGGTATTAAAACTTTACCACTAAGAATTCATTCATGTGGTCAGCGCTTTCTCGGTCCCACCTACGCTTTTGTTGATGTTCCTCTGGGGAGAGGCTCACTCAGCAGCACAGCCTACTTACTGCTTTCTCACTCTTGTTTCGGCCTTAGTTTCTTCTCCTGTTGCTGTGATAAAATACCCGGACGAACGTGACTTTAGGAGGAAAGGGTTTGTCTCGGCTTCCTATCCCATGTTATGGTCTGCCAAGATGGCGAAGTCACGGCAACAGGAGCTTGAGGGGGGCTGTTCACATTGTGTCCACAGTAAAGTAGCAGAGAGCAGCAGAGGTCTGTGCAGAGCTCTGTCCCCACTGAATGACAGTCAGTGAATGCAATCTAGATGATTCCTCACAGACATTCTCAGATGTTAACCTTAGTCTAATTCCCTCATAGGTGATTCTAGATAGTTATCCCCTAGTCTTAGGTGTCCAGGGTTGCTCGATTTGAAATAATAGACTCCTTCTCAAGATGACTTTTTTAAAATTTAGTTACTTTTTAACTTAACTAAACATTGAGCTCATTGGTATTTTGTGTTTTCCTATTATAATGTATATCAACATGATATCCCCTAAACATCCTGTGATATCCATTCTCTAAAACTTGATAGGACGTGACTACCCTTTAAATGCCTGTTTTTCAAGTACAAATACTTGTGGTTATGAGTATTTATAGCTTCGTTTCAGTCCCATTTCTTTATGTTTTTAAACACACAGCTATCTGATTTCAAAATGAATAAAAATAACTGCCAAAAAGGAGGCTGCTATTGCTCAGACTCAGCCTTCAGCCTGCCACATCAGCCACCCAGCCTAGATGCATTAAATAGGTGTCACAGCCTTCTCTGTATGTGTTACCACAGTGAGAGACTATCACTACTGTGCCAACAGCTTTAGTCAGCTGGACACAAACTAGAGTTATCTGAAAGAGGAAACCTTAATTGAGAAAATGTCTCCATGAGATCCAGCTGTAAGGCATTGTCCTAATTAGTGGATTGATAGGGGAGGGTCCAGTCTGTTCTGGGTGGTGCTGTCTCTACGCTGGTGGTGGTCTTCCTGGGTTCTATTAGAGGACTGAGCAAGACAATAAACAGCAGCCCTCCAGGTTCCTGCCATTTCAGTTCCTGTCCCGATTCCCTTTGATGATGAACAGCAATATGGAAGTGTAAACCAAATAAACCCTTTCCTCCCCAACTTGCGTTTTGGTCATGCTGTTTCATTACAGCAATTGAATTTTATTTAAAAAAAAATTGCTTTTATTAAAAAAAGGGGGGGGGGTACAGTCCTAGATTTTTTTTTTTCAGAAATGTTAAATGTAAAGTTTTAGTGGAGGTGGTCTCTAGTGTTTGCTAGGTGTCGTGTGACAGCATAGCACAGTCCAGGTGGCCTAAACAGTGGATATTTACTTCTCACAGTTCTGGAGACTGCTGAGTCCCGGGAAAGGTTCTTGCAGCTTTGCTTTCTCCTAGGCCTCTCCTTGGCCTGCAGACAGCTCTGCCTTGCTATGCTCCCAGAGTCTTTTCTGGAATCTGTAATGGTCCAGTGTCATCTTGTAAAGACACCTGTCACATTTGACTGAGCTGTGTGCTAGTGGCCTCCTCTGATTTTTTATCAGTTCTTTTATAGGCACTAGCTGCAAATGCACTCACATTCTGAGATTACAGGTGTTGGGCCTTGAAGATAGAGATTTTAGAGGGGCACAGATCAGCCTTTTACACACTTCTAAAGGGAAACCATTGCATCTTCTTTTCAACCCTGAGCCTAAGGAGCTGCAGGGTGATTCTGTGTTAAAATGATTGCCAGCAGCTGCTGTGGCTGCATGTTTTTCTTTTTAAAGCTCATGTTGAGATGAACTGACATATATGAGTATCATGAAGTGGGGTCCTGTAAGAAGGGCTGGGCAGCCAGGGCTGTGCCTCTTTCAGGACTGGGCTATCTCTCTCCACCTTTGTGCATTTGTGCTGTGTGAGCACCCTTGCTTTCCATGGAGGATGCAGCATGTAAGGCACTACCGTGGAGCAGAGAACGCCCTCAGCATACACGAAACCTGCAGCCTTAACCTTAGACTTCTGAGCTTTCAGAACTGTGAAAACAGAGTCTGTTCTTCAATTACACATCCCCAAGTGTTGATGTAGTAACTCAGAAGCCAGACTAAGATGACACCATAGAAAACATACAAAGGACAGATTGAAAACTGTAACCCAGACGAGGGATGGTCCACCGGTATTTACTAATGATTCTTTCCCAGGAGATGAGTCCTAACAGAAAACAGATGAGGTGAAAAGCAATTCACAAAAGTTGAAGTGGAGATGAACAATAGACAAGAGATACTGAATCTGATGTTAAACTTCTCTAACAGTCAACAGAGTTAAAAATAACACAAGTTTCAGTTGGTTAAAATGTGAGGCTTGACAGCCCCTACTGTAACCAAGTGTTCCTGAGAATTTGAGAAAGTGGCAGTTTTGCGTGCTTGGGGAGTGCATAAATTGTCAAAACCTGCTTAGAAGACAACCCAGCAATGTATATTTCAAGCAAAAGGAACGCTTGTTGTTTTTTATTCCAGAGCTGTGTCCTCCCTTCCTCTCTGGCATCCCAGCCTACCCAGGCAGGGTCTCTTCTGTCTGGTCTGCTTGCAGTCCACTCCTGACCTTTCTACATGCTTGACCTTTTCAGAAAGCATCAGAAAATGCCCTCTTATTGTATCCCTCTACGGTTGCTTCATCTTTGTCTCTTAAGTTTTCCACCATGTGCATGCTGGGTCTTGACAGTTCCACTCTGCCCCCCACACACTCTGTCCTGCATACAGGCACCTCTGCGGACAGCAGGTTCTCTCTATGAGGTATCCACCTTGTTTGATCTTATTTGTCCTTAGATTTTCCTTTACTTATCTGTGGCAATCTTCCTTGTATTGTCCCCCAATATATTAGGGTTCCCTAGAGTAAAATACTTAGAGAATATATATATGTAGGTATACACACACACAGTTGTAATTTTAAAAATGACACCAGGAAGAGAAGTCACGCCGTGCAAGAAGGCTCACATAGGAGGTTTATTGGAAGAGGAAAGAGAAGGGGACAGAGGGATCCAGAGACTGGTCCCTGGGGACAAGAATGGCAGTCAAGAAACAGACAGGAGGTGGGCAGACCCACATTTTAAAAGGAAATGTAGCAAATGTGCATGGGAGATGCTCTTAGTGACTGCAGCTGAGGACATCCTGTCAGGATCCTAAGAGCAAGGCAGTACATATGCCTGAATACTAATACACACAGAGGGGATTTATTAAAATAACTAACAGGTTGTGGTCTAGCTGGTCCAGCAATGGTTGTCTACCAATGGAAGGTCCAAAAATCCAGTAGTTGTTCCATCCACGAGGCTGAATTGTTAGGGTTACTACTGTTGTGATGAAACGCCTTGATCAAAAATAATTCGGAGATGAGAAGGTTTATTTCGCCCACAGTTCTGTATAACAGTCCATCATCAAAAGCAGTGAGGGCAGGAACTCAAGCAGGGCAGGTGGCAGAAGCTGATGCAGAAGCCATGGAAGAGTGCTGCTTACTGGCTTGCTCCCTATGGCTTGCTCAGCCTGCTTTCTTTTAAACCCCAGGACCACCAGCCCAAGGACAGCACCACCCACAATGGGCTGGGCACCTCCCCCACTAATCACTAATTAAGAAAGTGCCTTACAGCTGGCTGTTATAGAGGCTTTTTTTTTTTGATTGCAGTTTCCTCTTTCAGATAACTCTAACCTGTATCAAGTTGACATAATACTAGCCAGAATAATAGATGTCTCAGCTGGTCCTCAGTATATGCTGGGATCCCGAAAAAGTAGACCCTAATTCCATTGAACGAAACGGGCTTGCTAGCGAAAGTTAGAGCGGAAGTCAAAGAGCAGTCGTCCTCCTTCCGTGGCCTTTATGTGGTGTGGGCAGCCAGCAGAGGGTGTGGCCCACATTAATGGTGGGTCTTCCCGCCTCGCTTCAAAGATACGGATTGGAAGGGGGTCTCCCCACTTCAGATGATTCAGTCCCTCAGGTGCCCAGCCGCTTGGGTTTGAGTTAACTCTAGGTGTAGCCAAATTGATAACTAAGAGTGGCCATCACAACTGGCCTGAGTTGCTGCATTTCCTAAGTCTGTGGGCATGTTTATGTCTGAAATTGAGGCTTACCCTATGCTTCTTTAGCTTCACAGCATCCTCTAAGTATTGTTCTCATGCTCAGATAGAGCAGACCTATCTGAATCTAGGTTTATGTAGAGGTCAGAGGTTAAAGGCAGATGACTACTGAGGGTGAGTGAAAGATGAGGGATATTTAGTGAAGAAGCCTGTGGAAGGTTACAGGAAGAACTGAACTTTATAAAGGAGGGAGGGCTAAGTGAGTGCTGGGGCTTTCTCTTCCCTCTTCCTTTAATAAGGCAGCCATCGGGTTTACCCCAAAGTGAGGAGGAGTGTAGAAAGGAGGCCTAAAGTGTGCAGTCATGTGGAGCTGCTGTGCAGACATGGGCTAGGGCAGTGGTAGAGCTTTTATTCACAACCATTAAGAGGTTTCTTGGCATTTTCACTTTTATTCTTTCATAATTATAGGGTTGAAGTTCCAGAAGCAATATGACAATACTGGAACAGATTGCACACAGAAGCAGATACAAGAACCCCATTTCTATTTGAGCCAGACTCATGAGGTTTACAAAGGGATGCAGCAGTGACTCGCCCCATTTACTTTGTTTGGGAAGAGCTGTTTGTGAAAAGAATACTATTACTTATACTGATATAAATGGGTTTGGTGGTTCTAGTTTTTTGTTGCTTTGGTTTTTTTTTTTTTTTTCAGCAATAGGGATTGAAGTATCCTAGATGACTTTATGTATGCTAGACAAGTGCTCTGCCACTTCGCTGTGTCCTCAGCCTTTCTTATTTGCTTTTTATCTTGAGATAGCATCTTGCTAAATTGTACAAGCTGGCCTTTATCTGATTCTATAGCCCAGGATGTCTATGAATCTGCAATCCTCCTATCTCGTCCTTCTGAGTAACTAGAATTCCAAGCTTGTACTACCAGGTCCAGGTCCAACGTATTATTAATTTTTAACTAGTAAACATTTAAATTTCTTTTTTTTTTTTTTGATTTTTCGAGACAAGGTTTCTCTGTAGCTATTGGTTCCTGTCCTGGAACTAGCTCTTGTAGACCAGGCTGGCCTTGAACTCACAGAGATCCGCCTGCCTCTGCCTCCAAAGTGCTGGGATTAAAGGCGTGCGCTACCACCACCCAGCTAACATTTAAATTTCTAACGTGGTGGTAGTGATGTGAATGTGTGTTTGTGCAATGCACACGCGCCTCTCCATCCATCCTACATACACAAAAGTTCTTTGGGGATGATGACTAATTTTAAAGGATTTAAAGGATCTCTGCATAGGGTGTAGCTCAGTGGTAGGAGTACTTCCCTAGTACACACAAGGCCCACTAAAAATGTATATATATATATA
>NC_022012.1:21230140-21245043 GCF_000317375.1 Microtus ochrogaster
TGGTTGTGAGCCACCATGTGGTTGCTGGGAATTGAACTCAGGACCTTTGGAAGAGCAGGCAATGCTCTTAACCGCTGAGCCATCTCTCCAGCCCAAACGTGTGCATTCTTAACATATAAATCAAAACAAGTCAGATGGATAGTGTTGGAGGAAGTCACCTCTGACGTTCACACATATGTATGTGCTTACACATGTTCTGGGCACATCACCCACAGACATGCACACCCATGCTCATACATACCTATATACATACCCCCAGAAAGCACTACTAAGAACAATAAGGCTGATGGAATCAAGAGTTTTATAAACAGTAATATACAAGATTTATGTTAAGATCTTTAGTCAACAGAGAACAAGTGCTTTTTAAGATACCTGACCTTTGAATTGATTTTATACTTAAGGTTTATTTTTTTTTAAATTATATGTGTATCCGTATATCTTTCTAGGGTATGTGCACTTGAGTGCAAGTGTCTACAGAAGCCAGCAAGGAGCAAGCTGGGGTCCCAGTTGGCAGTAAGCCACTCAACCTGGCTGCTGGGACCCAAACTCTGTGATATGGATTATTCGCCATGGGGCCGTCTCTCCGGCTCCCCAACCTGGCTCTTGAAAGCAAGCAAGGAACAGAAGCATAGCCAGGGGAGAAAACAGCCCTGGGTGCATGAGGTTGTGTGTACTGCACTAGCACCTCAGTACACTGATGGCTGGTGTGACTGTAGGAGCCTGGGACACAAAGTAAATGGGAGCTATATAATACAGCGTGCCAAGAAGCTTGGCCTTACATTAAAAGCAGAATAACAAGGAGGAAGTTGCTGATGAACTCATATAAAGGGAGAAGATAGGCATTTACATTTTAGGACCTACAGAGAATAGATTTATATTTGAAGACCATGGGGATCAAGCTATAGGTTAAAACATAAACGTGTGTGTTGGGTTCCCAGCTGCCCAGCAAGCTTAGACCTGAAATAACCACACAGAAACTGTATTAATTAAATCACTGCTTGGCCCATTAGCTCTAGTTTCTTATTGGCTAACTCTTACATTAATTTAACCCATTTCTATTAATCTGTGTAGCGCCATATGGCAGTGGCTTACCAGCAAAGTTTCAGCATGTCTGACTCAGGCTGCAGTTCCATAGCGTCTCTCTGACTCCGCCTTCTTCCCAGCATTCCGTTTAGTTTTCCCTGCCTAGCTCTGTTCCCCTATAGCTCTGCTATAGGCCCAATTTCTTTATTCATTAACCAATAAAAGCAACACATAGACAGAAGGACCTCCCACACCACCTGTGTAAAAGTGACTTAAGTCATAGGTAACAAGGATAGAATAAGGTGGAGGTAATGGAGTTGGAGGAAGGAAGCATCTCAGAGCTGCTTAACAAGTGTTGGGGTGGAGAGTAGAAGGACGTAGAAGAGGAGGTCCAGTGAGTTCAGTTAACAAACATTTTGACTACTTTATTTTCAATGCCCTGCTCTCAGTGCTCAAAAGTTGCAGGACTTGACATCTCACTCTCTTTAGGTTGCTCTTAATCTGATGGAAATTTCACAGAGCAAAGTCCGTTTTTGTAGGAAGTGTGTTACAAGGGCACAGAGGAAGGATATAATTGCATTTTGTTATTATTTCTTCTCTTCCTGGTTCCCTCCCTCCATCCTTTCCCTTCATCCTTTTTTTTGGCAGGAGATCAGATCCAGCGTCTTGCACATGTCACCCCTCCAGCTCTGGGAGCCATTTTTTTTGTCTTCTTTCAAATGTATACTGTGGGATTGTCTCATGGGTCATAGCATCTCCTTCCATGCTATGGAAAGAAAAGTGATTTAAAACAAGAGTGAAGGGCACTGTGCAGGGAAAGCATCAGTTGGTATTGCGCTTACCCCACAAATTTGGAGATCTGCATTTTCGATTCCCAGGATCCATTCTCCATTTAAAAAAAAAAAAAAATGAGTGTGGAGGCACATGGCCACAGTGCCAGCACTGGGAAGGCAGCCAAGAGGATCCTTGAGGTTTGCTGGCCAGCTTGTGTAGTTGAACAGTGAGTTCCAGGTTCAGTGAGAGACCCTGACTCAAAAGATAAGGTGAAGAGTGATTGAAAAGGACACTCAGCACCAACCTCAAGAACATGGACCTACCACATAACACACAAAAACAGTAACATGGATATTGTACATTGGAAGCGTTTTAAATTTTGTTCACATATTACTAAGCTATAGCAAGTTCTAGCTCATTTGCTATGCCATGTTTAAATGCTACGATGTCCTTTCTCTCCAGTATCACATTAAATAAAGAACAGTGTATCTATTCTTGTTGCTTTGTTCCTATCAATATGGACTTGCCTGTTATAGTAAGCTATTTGTGTGGAAATTTTGGAGGGAATGATTTTGCAATTTTCTCCTTTGTTGTAAATAGTATTTTGTGAGGGGGGAGATAAGGACAACTTATTCTAAAGGGAAAATTAAAACACCTTATTTGATATCAGATATGCAAAAGGCTGGGCTTACTGAGTGGATGTTTTATGTGCCAGAGAAATCCTGGAACTGCAGAAGTTGATCCCTTCCAGTGAGAGCTTGGTCGGAACACTTTGCTGTGTTTATAGTTACATTTCTCCTTTTCCTTCTCTCTCTCTCTCTCTTTTTTCTAGCCGCTATTTAAATAAGGCTTTTCGTATTTGGTCCAAGAAAGATAAATTCTCATCCACTTTTATAAACAGTGTGATATCCCACACTGTCACCGAGCACTCAGCACCAGCATGGATGCTGCTCTCCAAGATCACTTGCTCATCACCCAAGCTGGACTACACCAAAATAATGGAGTCATGGGAGAAACTCAGCAGGTTTGCATGCTTATAAAGTAGTCACTAGCAGACACCGATTGGCTGGAAACAAAGCTCATGTCTTCAGGAAATGGCCTACTATAATAGCTATTGCTTTAAATTCTGGCTTAAGAACAAGTTGAAAAATAAGAATCACATTTAAGCAGTTTATTTTTGTCAGAGTTCATTAAGCACCTTAATGTTTCCAGACTTCATAGTTAAGCCATTTAACGACTTGACTTTTAATATCAATAATCAGAATAAGTGGGGGCGGGGGTGGTAGTGGTGGTTTTGGCAGCATGCTATTTAATTTGGCACCTTCTCCTTTTCTCTAGTGAACAGTCTCCAAATCCAAACATCTTAGGTTATATGCTATGTGTCATTGGGCATATTGCAAAGCACCTTCCCAGGAGCACCCGGGACAAAATAGCTGGTGAGTCTAATGGAGATTGTCTTGAGACCTTGCTGTTTACTGCAGCTTTTTATGTATGTAATTCGGTGTATTTTGTAAGCAGTTAAATTTCAGGTTTTTCAATTTTTAGGTATTATCAAAGGCAAGCTGAATGGATTTCAGTGGTCTCTGGAGCTCATCAGTTCGTCTGTTGACACTTTGCAAGGGCTCTGCCGAGCGTCTGCAAAGACAGGGCTGGAAGAGCAGGTATGGCCACACACCCTCCTGTGCTTCCATCTCTGGCTCAAACGTGCTGCTCTGTCTGAAGTCTGAGAAGTATTGTCTGTGAATAGAGGGCATGGGAGGTAGCTTTTGCCACCATTCAGCACCGTATGTCCAGCTGCTGTCTTTAAGGGTTGAAGGCTGAAGACACACTCTCTTAGATAGCCATTGGTTCCACAAGCAAGTGTCTTTTAGTCGTGTGTGCCTCCTGAGTGATATTTATCTCCCTGGTGACAATTCTGCAAGGCTATCTTTTAGTAAGTGCTAGCCTGAATATCCCAAGAGCATCTGCGGCATTGTCTTTTACCTAATTGTAGAGTTCCACGCACAGCAGATGGTGTTTGATCCTTTGCTGTATCATATTCCTTCCTTTGGAATGCCTGTGCTATTATGTCACTCAAGGGTTTCCTGCTGGTATTGTGTCTCCAAAGTTGCCTAGCCAACTGGTAATTTTTTATAAATATTTTATTCTAGTAATTTTATATGAATAGTCAAAAATCTAAATGACTACTTTATGTAACAACTGCTGGGAAATTCTCATATCAGGATTGTTTTATGTATTTACTGTGACTATGATAGCAAATGTGTGGAGGTCAGAAGACACCTTAGGAGTCAGTTCTGTCCTTCCACCAGGTGAATGCCAGGCTTGGCAGCGGGGGTCTTCACCAACCACACCATCTCACAACTGAGGCATCTCACCGGCTGTATCAGTATTTTTTTTTTTATTTTATGTACATTGTTGTTTTGCCTGCATGTATGTCTGTATGAGGGTGTCAGGTTTCCCAGAACAAGAGCCACAGACAGTTGCAAGCTGTCATATGGGTGTTGGGAATTGAACCCAGATCCTCTGGAAGAGTAGCCAGTACTGCCAACCACTGAACCATCTTTCCAGCCCCCCATTTCAATGTTTCTAATAAATCATTTTATTATTGTCTTCTGCTTTCATCTTGAAGTATACTCTTTTTTTAGTTTTTTTTAAATTTTTCGCTTACCTATTATATTGTGTGTCTTTGAGTGAGTGATGTGTGTTAGGGTACTCATGGAGGCCATCAGATTTGCACAGTTAAATAATATTGAACAGTAAGAAAACATGGTATAGCTGGTGCTGTGTTGTTTGGTGTAAAATCCTGGGAAAATTGGTGGCAGGTTTTAAGGATCAGTGGCACACACCCTGCTGATGGCAGAACTGGGATTGGAGGGAAGGTCAGTTTCTAGCTTCCCGGCATGCTAGAAAAAGTCATCTCTGCTGTGGGCTCTTCTTGTGAATGTCCGAGGTCATCAGACTGTTTAGTTACATTGTTATTAGAGCCTGGGAGAATACAAAAACATAGTCCTTGGATCTAGAAACAAACAGCTACAAGAACTTGAATTGTGGTAGTGTTACACCCAGTACAGGAAGGAGAGAGACAACACTTACTGGTTCCAAAGATTTTAATAAATCACCCCATAAGCAAGTCACTGATCGATCAGGGCTGCAGGACAAGGACTTGGGAGCCTTGTTTCTCAGGACGCAGCAGGGGCAGAAGCAGGGTTCATATGCACAAAAATCACAAGCATTTGCTGCTGAATTACACTTACAGTTTTCACCAAGCAAGAATCAAATATTAGGGACTTTCCTCGTGTGTTCCATTATTGTCAGCTGACACAAAATGGGAGCTTTTCAGCCCAGCAAACCAAATTTATTTGTTCTTTCTGTTGTTAGGAGCAGTATATGTTTTAAAGAATTAAGGAACATAACAGACTGCTTCTATTGTCTAAGGAGGAGGTGGGTGAGCCATTTTAAAGTTCTCGGCTTCTCTTGGGCTTGGGAACTTAAACTGTGCTTCATCCAATAGGTAAAATAGAGTCTGAAGTCAAAATGACAGTACCCAGGCCAAACTGCTTTTTCCTGCTCCCTTCAGTAGGAAAATGGCTTTTTTTTTATTTTATTTATTGTTATTTTTTACTTATTTATTTATTTATTTTGGCCAGCATCTCCCATGGCAGTCAGCAGTAGAATAAGACCTCGAGTTTTTTCTGGCCTGCTAGGGTACTTGAGTCACTGTAAATACACTTGTCCTCATCCTCTGTAAATAAGTGCTCTGTATTTTATTGAGAACAAGAAATGATCAGAGTAGACAGTCAGTGCCCCTCTCAGCAGTGCTGTACACTTAGATGGCAATCTTGAACATGTTTGGTATCTGTAAGCTTGGTAAGAGTAGAACTTGTGTGGATGTCATTACACTCTTGATAAGAACTTGAACTATATCAGTGGGGAAAGTGTCTAGAATAAGAGGGCATTGGTCATGTCCTCCCTTTTGTCCTAGCTAAACTTAAGTCCTAGGCGTTTTCTGTAACTCAGTTTCAGAGACACCATTTTGGAAACAACTTGACAAATGGACTTTATACGGAAGACATTTAGATGAGGGGTTTGTGAAGCAAATGGTGTAGCATGTCAGAAGCTATGTGAGACAAGCTGCCTAGCAGAATTCAGATGTGTGAAGACTTTAACATGAAACAATTAAATTTGTTTGGTGTACTCAGATGCCCAATATATACAAGTGTTTGGAAGTTATAAAGGAGCAAATTTCAGTCAACTGAAGAAAACCTTCTGAAGGTGCTCACAAGAAGTTGTGCCAAAACTGGACATTAGGTGTTGTGTAGCAAGGATCCCCAAACTGTCTGGCAGTGACGGTTTTCCCAGGCTCTGTGGTTCTGAGTAGTTACTTCAGCTCAGCCAGGTCCTTGTCTTAGGCTGTTTATACAAGTCAGCTGTTCTCTCTTCCTAGGGATCAAGGCCTATTGATTTCAGGCTCTCTCTTGGCCAACAAGTGATGGTTAGGTTGTCTAATCTATTAAGAGTCATAGGTGTGATGCGGTGGTGGTGCACACCTTTAATCCCAGCACTCAGGAGACAAAGGAAGGTGGATCTCTGAGTTCAGGGACAGCCAGGGCTACACAGAGAAAGAGTAATAAACACCGTAGTTTTGAAAATTGCTAGACTAAGTCAGATTATGGTTTTTTTTGTGTGTTTGTGATTTTCTACTACTTGGCAAGTGCTGATATGACACCATATTGTCCTAGTACCATGTGCACCGGGTGACTCCTAAGATAATCTTTGAACGCACCTGACATACATGTGACACCATATTGTTCTACCACCACGTGCCCCGGGTGACTCCTAAGATAGTCTTTGAACGCACCTGACATACATGTGACACCATATTGCTCTAGCACCACGTGCACCAGGTGACTCACATGTGACAGGTAATGTCATTGCAGTAGTTTCCCTAAGATAGAAGGATGTGTCCTAATGTTCACTTCTGTGGAAACAGTTACACCTAAGTATTTTGGAATAGCCAATGAAGTACTAGAATTTGGGATTTTGAGAATGCTCTTAGGCACAGAAATGTGGTTATATGTTTTGAGTGGCAGTGACCCCCTGGAACTTTCTTTAGTCAATAAGAAACACTACAAACCTGTACCTAAAATATTACAGAAGAGTAACAACTGCTGTGTGTGTGTCTGTCTGTCTGTCTATATCTATATCTTGGACCAGAAGAGGATGTTGGGTGTCTTCTTCTATCCCTGTATACCTATTCATTTTTGGGCAGGATCTTTCCCCTGAACTTGGGCCTTAACCTTCAGCTAGGCTGGAGAACAGCAAGCCCCAATGATCCTCTTGTCTCTGCCCACTTTGGGACAGGCATTTTTAGGGATGCCTGGCTTGCTATGTGCTGAAATCTGAAGTCAAGACCTCATGATTCTGGATCAAGCACTCTTTAAGTGCTTAGCCATCTCCCCAGATCCCTGATATCTGGAGTGTCTAGCTGTGTAGCCACACTGGCTTGGAGCTCTCCATTTGCCTACACCAAACTGGGACTCAGGATCTTCCCACCTCCCCCTCCCAAGTGCTAGGATTACCATACCTACCATCAGTCCTTATTTTATGTCGATTAAAAGTGAAGCACTAGCTGTAATAGCTACTTCTCTACCTGTGTGTGGTAGAATTGCCATTTTTCCTCTACTGTCAGAAGGCACTGCTGTTAAAGGTGCTTTATAGATGTGAGAACCAGATTTTATGTCTGCCTTTTGCTCTTCTAGAGCAAATGTAAAAGGAAAGATGATAGACACAATACTCTTTCAACATTTGCCCTAGCCGGTTCCCATGACTAGGTTGCTGCAAGCGTTGCTGTGGTGTGGGACAAGCAATGGCAGAGGTGAAAGTCGTGGGTGTGGTGACTGGGGTCTTCCATGCCTTCCAAGAGCCTGGAGGTCCTGAGAACTGGGCTTGGGGCGTCATCTGAGCTATGTGAGCCCCCTCACAGCTAACCTGTGACTTGTGCAGGAACTGCTGAATCAGGTGTGCAGGGATGTGCTCTCCACCTGCGAGCACCACCTCTCTGACGTCCTTCTGAAGGAAGATGGGGCAGGGCACATGAATGAAGACCTGGTGGTAAGCAGCTGCTTTTTCTTAGTCTTCCTACAGCAGGGTTTCTTCAAAGATGATTGTGAAGTGTGAGTTTCAGTTGCTATTGTTGGGGAAAAGCCTTTTGTAGCTTACTTTTTGGGGTTTTGTTTTTTGCATTACGTGTATGTTTGTGTATGTTTGCTTGGGGAAGGAAGGTACATGCATGTACATGCAGACACTGGAAACCAGAAGACATTAGATGCTATGGTGTTGGAGTCACAGGCATTTGTGAGCTGCTAGGGACCAAACTCAGGTCCTCTGCAAGAGCAGCAAGTGCGCTTAACTGCTGACATATCTCCAGCGCCTGTTTGGCCTTTTGACTTTTAAAATAATTCTAACATGTCTTCTGGGCTATTTAAACATTAGAACATAGCCCTGTGGGAATAGAGCTGAGCTTTGGTAATATGCAAAGTAAAAGGGGAAATTTGACCACCCAGGACACAGATGCTCTTTGCTGAGCCAGCTATTTTGATGAACACTCCCTACTTTAAAAATAGTGTCAGTTTATGAGACCCCTGTGAGTCAGGACACATAATGCAGTTAGCACATCTGTTAACAGTGATTCTGATCTGGCATCTGACATTGTCTGACAGAGAAAAGAAGCCATAGTTTTGTTGCCCTTCAGGATGGATTGTCATGTAATCAAACCTGGTTGGTTCTCTCCTCTGTTTAAATGAGAGGAGCACCTCCTCTCTGTATTCAGCTCCTGCTCTGCCAGCTCAGCTCTTGTAGTTAGTGATTATAGACCAGGGCTAGAGCTGAAAGGGAAGGCCGCTTTGCCAGCAGCTCCATTTGTGCACATTCAGTGATAGGCATTGGCATTGTGGGACTCTGGAAGCTGTCTGTGGACTTCGGAGGACTTGGATTTTATCAAGTGTCAGTCACGACCCACACCAATATTACAAAACAAAACACTGTATCTTTGTTCAAGTTTTTTTAAAAAAACTCAATTGCATGTACTATTAGGTTAAGGAGTTTTTTGGATTTTCTTTCTTCAAGACAAGGTTTCTCGTGTAGCTTTGGAGCTGTCCTGAAACTCGCTCTATAGACCAGGCTGGCCTCAAACTCACAGGCATCTGCCTGCCTCTGCTTCCCAAGTGTGCCACCACCACCCAGCCAAGTAATTGGTTTTGTTTAGTGGACACAAGATCTTGCTATGTTGCTTGGGCTGACCTTAAACTTCTGGACCCAAGTGACCCTGCCACCACACCCCGTCCCCAGTAACTAAGATTGTAGGCATGATGCAGGTACAGCTGTTTCTAGCTCTAAAACAAGCTGTCACCTGACATTTGACTTCAATAATGCTCATTTATCTTCGGGGTAAAGAAAGACAATATTATTTATTAAAACAGGATATCACTAGAAAACATAAATAGTGGTAGCTGGCTATGAGGAAGTAGGACTTTGTGTGTGTTCTGAGCAGGAAACACTAACCTGGAGGACAGATTGGAATTATGTTTTACAGTATAGAGTGAGCTTACATGCATCTAAAAACAAATTTAGTTTGAAATGCTAGGGATCAAACACAGGACCTTGAGCATGCTAGGCCAGTGACTTCTACCACTGAGCTAGACCCCCAGACTGTTTATGTACACTGTTGGTCTGGATTTCACTTTTAGGAAAATTAAACAGCTGGTTTCATGAGGTATTCACCAGGCTGTTGTAGGAATAAATAAATACCCACACCAAACATGGTTGTGCACGCCTTTAATCCCAACACTCAGGAGGCAGAGACAGGTGGATCTCTGTGAATTTGAGGTCAGCCTGGTCTACAAAGCTAGTTCCAGAATAGCCAGTGCTATTACACAGAGAAACTCAAATCTCAAAAAAAGAAAAGAAAGAAAGAAAGAAAGAAAGAAAGAAAGAAAGAAAGAAAGAAAGAAAGAATTACCCACTAACTGTAGAATACTCAGCAAAATTATTATGAAACCCATAGCTTTCACATGGCATCTTCATATTCTTTAAACACTTGCTGTATATGTTAATATGATGGGATGACACCTTCTATCACAACATAATTATTAATAGAAGTTCCAATTATTCACAGAAATGTCTAGATTTAGATGATAAAATGATATGGTCATTTTAATTTGGAATTAATTTTATTAAGTAGCAACCAAATTTTATTAATAGTCATGTATATTTTCTGAAAAAGTAGTGATCTTTTTGTAATTTGTGAAACAAAATGATGTTCATTTTGCATGTTACTTAGCTAGAGTTTATGTTCTTTTTGCCTTGCTTTTACTGCAATATTAATTCTTTTTGCAGGTGAAATGTATTTTTACCATAGGAGATATAGGCCAGTTATGTCCAGCTATAGTGGAGAAACGAATCTTCCTTCTAATCCAGTCTATTCTGGCTTCTTCTTCTCATGTGGATCACTGTAAGGCCTTTGAAGTCACCCCTGCACCATTCTGTCCTGAGCCTCATTAACTGTCTCAATAATAATCGTTTCCTCTCCCTTCCCCACAGTACCATCATCTCAAGGGACCACAGATGCCCTAGCCAGTCAGCTGCCTTTCCAGATCAGCTCTGCCATGCCTTCCGTGATTAGAGCACATGCCGTCATCACTTTAGGTAAGGGTGCCATGGTGGAAATGTGACCGTAGTCTGTGTAGCTTTTGTCTCAAATCAGCTTAACCACAGTAATGTGCTATGCCCTGTTGAGGCTGCGCCTACTCCAGCTTTTATGACTTTAAGAGTTAATGCTGGTGTGAGGGACCCGCACTGCAGATATAACAGCACTCAGTGAGAGCCCTGGAGGCTGTCACTCATTGCTGTGATGAAATAGCTGGCAGAGAGGAACTCTAGTGTGTGCATCTTACAGAGTGAAAGCAAGGTAGCACTGGCTGGTCATTTCAAGGCAGAGGACAGGAAGTGAGGTTCCTCAGAAGCCAGGCTGAGATAGTATCCTCAAAATCCCTCCCCCACTGACCTATGCCTCCAGCCTCTAACCTAACCTCACAAAAACAGCGTCATCAACTGGGAATCAAGTGTTGAATCACATGACCTAAATGGGACGTTTTACATATAAACCATTATAATACACATGGAGTTTTTTGTAGGATTATGGTAATTAATTACTATTATACCTCTTTCTGTTTCTATAGAGCTTTTGTTTTGCTTTGTTTTGTTTTTTGAATAATCACAGCATAGCTCGTGAAATCTATCAAGAAGTGTATTTCAGAGGCTGAGGAGATGGCTCAGTTTATAAAGTGCTCATAAACACAAGGGCCTGATTGTAATCCCCAGAAGCCACATTTTAAAAAGGCCAGGGGGCTGGAGAGTTGGCTCACTTTTCCAGAGAACCCAGGTTCACAACTGCTAGTAACTCTAGTTCTAGGAGATCTGATGCCCTCTTTTGGCCTCTGCAGGCACATGAGTGATATACATGCAGACAAAATACCCATTGACCTAAAATACATTAGAATAAAAAATAATTAAGAAAGCCGAATCCCCTGGTCCATGCCCCTAATCCCAATCCTGAGCATGCAGAGACCAGCAGATCCCTGGTGCTTCCCGGCCACCTGCCTAGCCTGCTTGGCAAACTCCAGGCCAGTGAAAAGCCCCATCTCGAGGGGAAGAAAGACGGTGCCTGACAACACTCAAGGCTGTCTTCTGGCCTTCTCTGGGACTTATGGATACACGTGCGTGCACAAATGCAAAGAACTGTGCTCTAGGTACTACACTGGGTCTCAGGAGGGGAAAGTTGGAAGTCCAGTTTATATAGCAAGATGGCTTATTTAACGTTTTCCAGAACTAACAGATGAGCTGCAAGCTCATTTCTCCATCAGCTCAAATAGCTCATCATGAAAACACTGACCTGTGGCTGTCATTAAAATACTCTGTCTTTAAAAGTGATTGTGTATTTTATAGTAGATATTTGTCATGGCTGTGGTTTGGTTTGGGGCTTTTTGTTTTTGTGATATTGGTTACTTTAAAAATAGCTAGGAATTACAAGTAGGAACAAACATTCCCCAGGCCACAAAGCAACACTCCAGGGAATATAATTTAGCAGCCTCCTAACTATGAATAAAAAAATCAAATAAGTCAGACAACATTCTTTCCTGTTATCTAGTCTGTATTTTTAATTCAGTAAAGTTTTCTTAGAGCATGTGTATAATCAAAATTAAAATGTGTTAGGTTTTACTGATAATTTTATGAATAAGTGGGTAACTATAAAATTCAGAGAGTGGCTTTAAGTAGAAGGCGATTTTTGCAGAGTGAAAATCATGTGTCTCAAGAAACTTGTGTGGGAGTTTATTTTTCTAAATGCTATTTTTAAACCTTCTAATATTTGTCTGTGAGTTTGTTGTTGTTTGTGATTTGGGGCATCTGTTTACTCTGTAACCCATAGTGTGGACTCTTTCCTGCCATAGGTAAACTGTGTTTACAGCATGAAGACCTTGCAAAGAAAAGCATCCCAGCCCTTGTGCGAGAACTTGAAGTGTGTGAGGATGTGGCCGTCCGCAACAATGTCATCATTGTGATGTGTGATCTTTGTATCCGGTACACTGTCATGGTGGACAATTATATTCCCAATATTTCCATTTGTCTGAAGGATTCAGATCCATTTATCCGAAAGCAGACACTGATCTTGCTTACCAACCTCTTACAGGTATGTGTAGGAGTCAGGCTGCCCTTTTCTGCTTACCATGCTGGCTTAGGGAATATTCAGTTAACAATGATATGCTTGCTTTGTCGTAGAATCAAAGACAATTATTCTCATTTCTGGTTTAGATTATCTTATAGTGTTTAGTGCTACTGGCATATTTGCACAGCAATCCTGTGAAGCAGGGCCATTCTACCTGTAGACCTACAGAGAGAAGTGCTTGGGGGTAGGCGGCTCCAGCCAAGTCCATGTGTTTCAGTCATGATGGCTCTTGCTTTAGAATGTAGATTGTATTTGGGATGCACTATCTTACAGCATTGCTACAAAAGTCCAGTGCAGCCGGGCGGTGGTGGCGCATGCCTTTAATCCCAGCACTCGGGAGGCAGAGGCAGGCGGATCTCTGTGAGTTCGAGGCCAGCCTGGTCTACTAGAGCTAGTTCCAGGACAGGAACCAAAAGCTACAGAGAAACCCTGTCTCGAAAAATCAAAAAAAAAAAAAAAAAGTCCAGTGCACTGTTTCCAGTCTATCAAACATCTTGAGCTGTAGTGCTGAATAGAGCATTTGGTATTAGCCTGTAATGAGAAGGGAATATTTAATTTTTAAAAACGAGGTATTCACTAAGTTTTACATCTTTTCTATACACTCATAAGCTTTTCTTCTCATGCACTATGTACCTTACAGAGGCACCAGTGAATTTGCCCATTAAAACTATGTTCTTTGTGTTATTTTCCTCACACCATAGGTTTGGTATGTTTTTGACCAAATACTCCTCTATATCTCTTTGAATGAACAAATGCTATGTGCTTTCAAAGACGTTAGGTAGTAAACATTATCAAACTAATTTCAGGTCCCCGATGGACCAGTAACCAGCATAAAGAAAAGTCAGCAAATGTCTGCACCTTGCTATGTCTGATGTTTACATATTAAAATTCATGTGAAATACACTCTCTTTATTCTTGTACAGGAAGAATATGTGAAATGGAAGGGCTGTCTCTTCTTTCGATTCGTCAGCACTCTGGTGGATCCACAACCGGACATTGCCAGGTAACCTTGCCTTCGCATGTCAGACAGCTCAACAATTTACCGAATTTCTGGTGTTCACTGTCTTTTCAGGGTGGTCAGCAGTTGTTTGGGTCTTAGTAGGCTTTTAATAATTACCGGAAAACCTTAAAGTACTAGATGATAACACAGACCTTATATGTGCATGCTTTAAAAGCAAAACAAATGGGAACTGATCATACTGGTAACTAATCTCAGCTGATTCCACCATGTGCTGACATTGCCTGCTCTCACTAAGGAGTGGTAAAGAACACTCCACCTTGTCATTAAACTGTGTGGTAGCGAAGGCCTTGGCTACTGACTCTCTAGTGGTTTCTAGACCAAAAGAAAGGTTAATTTTGACAAAGAGATCCAGCTTTATTGTAAGGAAGAGAGTCTAGGAATTAAAAGCACAGTGTACAATGCAGTGTACAGATCGCAAAGGTGCTTTGGAAATGGTGTTTGGTTTCTTGAGAATTGGAAGGAAGAGTGTGGCTTTGCCATTCCTTAATCTTTAACCTTGTATTTTTTTTTATTTTTTAAAGACTTATTTTCAAGGGCTTTGGAAATGCTCTGATAGAAGTTGTTGCTCCATATTATGTTGTGTGAATAACTATTTTTAAAGCAAATCTTCATTTAGAAAACAAGATGCCGAATGCTACAACAAAAGCCACTGCGGCGGTGGAAGGTCTTTCCGGAGTTCATGAACTATAAATAGCTTGTGGTAGTGGCTCGCTCTCGTTCTAAATTTGGTCACCAATAATTTGGTCTGCTCTCCGTAGAAGAATTTCTGTTGAGTTCTTTGGATTTAATTTTCAAAGGAGGAATATTTCACATAACAAAATAGCAGAAGGTTAACCTTATAATTACTATTGTCTAGATCCAGAAGCAAAAAAGCTGGAGCCACCAGCTTCTTTTATAGTTGGGAAAGGGATGAGATGACTGTGCCACTCCTACCTGATCTCAGTGTGCTCCCTAAGAGCCCTTGTTACCAGCAGTTGCATAGTTACACCAGGCCTGAACACTTGTGGCCAGCAATAGCATAGTCACACCAAGGCTGGACCCTTGTGACCAGTGGACACATAGTCACACCAGGGCTGGATGAACCCTTGTGACCAGTGGACGCGTAGTCACACCAGGGCTGGACCCTTGTGATCAGCAGGCACATAGTCACAACAAGGCTGGACCCTTGTGACCAGTTGGCGCATAGTCACACCAGGGCTGGACCCTTGTGACCAGCGGGCACATAGTCACACCAGGGCTGGACACTTGTCACCAGCGGGCACATAGTCACACCAGGGCTGGACACTTGTCACCAGCGGGCACATA
>NC_022012.1:21245143-21251834 GCF_000317375.1 Microtus ochrogaster
GGGCACATAGTCACACCAGGGCTGGACACTTGTCACCAGCGGGCACATAGTCACACCAGGGCTGGACACTTGTCACCAGCGGGCACATAGTCACAGCAGGCCTGGACCCTTGTGACCAGCAGGCCCATAGTCTCACCAGGACTGGACCCTCATGACCAGCTGGCTCATAGTCACACCAGGGCTGGACCCTTGTGACCAGCAGGCGCATAGTCACACCAGGGCTGGCAAAAGTGCTCAGAATGCTTTCAGGTGATGAACCTGAGACACAGTGGTATCTGTTTAAGTGTATTTCCATCTTTTCTCTCATTTTTATCAGCTCCTATATAAGCATGTTTAAAAGAAGCAATAGATGCAGGGCAGTGGTGATGCACACCTTTAGTCCCAGCACTTGAGAGGCAGAGGCAGGCAGATCTGTGAGTCCGAAGTCAGCCTGATCTATAAAGAGAGTTCCAGAATAGCCAGAGCTGTTACACAGAGAAACCCTGTCAAGAAAAACCAAAAAAGAAAAAAAGAAGCAATAAATGAATTTAGCCCAATTTAAACATTTCACAGTATACACATGTTAAAATATCACATGGTACCCCATAAATATGTACAATGTATGTTTATTGGTTAAAAATAAGTTGAAAAGAATAAAGAAGAGCATTAGTCAGTGCATACCATTTACATAGAAGATGTAAATCCAGATCCTCAGAAGGAAGTCTGGGAGATAAAGAGATGCTGCTGTACACTGTGGTGAGACGGTCAGCATTTGACATTTTGATATTCTGTCTTTGAATCTCTCACTAAAATATTTTTATTACATCTTATTTATTTGTTGATTATACGTGTCTGTGTTTGGGCATGTATATGCCACGGCACGCTTGTGGAGGTCACACAGTCTGCACGAGTCAGCTCCAGTGGTCAGCCTCAGGTCATCAGGTTGCCCTCTTACCCGCTGGCCATCTCACCAACCCTAAGTCTTCCGGTTTTATCTTTACTTTCTGGATTTATTTAAACCATCATCCAAATGTGGACAGGAGTTTCTTTTTTCAGAAAAGTTGATGACTACACAGCTAGGCCAGTGCCAGCAGCCTATTGGCTGATAGTAAGTGGATTCGTTTCTCCATGTTTCTGCCGAGTCAGAAGTTACAGAGGCAGGGCCTATTGAATGTATTTTTGGTCCAGTTGGATTTCCTGCAGATTTTGGCGTGAGGAAGGAAAATAGAAAATGGACTTTGAGTCCAGGGCCTTGTATATGTTATGTGAATGTTCTACCACTGAGCTACATCCTCGCACTTCTTTAACAGGGTCATAGAAAACCATTATTTTCGTGATCCAATATTATATGGTATATTCTCTTCTCTCACCACTAGGTGGCATCCTTGTCATCCCATAGTCACAGGGCGATACCCAAGTAATAAGCAGCCAATTGCTGCAAAAATAAATTCAAACAAAGTACCACTGAGAAAGAAAAGAGAGGGAGGAAAAACAAAAGTGACTTGGATTGGGTGAAAAAGAAATTTCACTGTGCAGAGAGCTCAGTGAAGTTGCAGAACAAATGAACTGGGGTAGGGAGTCCAAACAGCTGGAAGGAGGAAGGGGCGTACAGAAAAAGCTCTTTGATTCAGTGCAGTGACATAGCCCATAGCAAGGCCACAGAGTGGTGACATGGAATGTGGGGGAACTGTGGATAAAGACGGCTGGAAAATGGCAGGTGCGGGTGACATATGAACAAGAAGACACTGCGTCGTGATTTGGGATGGAGAAAAAAGTAAGATTCCAAGTAACAGAAAATAGACATAGTAGAGGCCGCCCTGCTCTGCTATCAAAAAACAGGTAGTCAGTAGAGTGGTGTATCTGTTGCTATAACCGGTTGCCTCCTCTCCCAGTCTTTGCCTTCACCTTCCTTGAGTCTACATTTAAATTTTTTTTTAACTTTTCAGCAGAGCAACAAGAAAGTTAGATCCTTTTCTCCTGTATATCAAGGCTGAAACTTGGTGCTCTAATAAAGCCCTGTGCATCGGGATTGGATGCTGTGCACTGACTGTGATAAGATTTCAGATTCTCCTAATGAAAATCTCAGTGGCAGCTTTCATCCCTGAACATGCAGTCCTGCGAGAGTTTATGTGGCAGTGAAATATATGTGCATAGCTTCTAGCCAGGTACAGACTCGGGTCTCATCATCAGCTACCTCTGCGATGTGCGTTCCCAGCCTAAATCTGTCCTTGGATCAGGTTAAAGCAACCCCACTCTCCTGATGAGCTCAGGTCTGAGGAGAAGGAACGGGTAAATATGAGAACCACTGTGCTGTAGTGGATTGACCATAGAGCAGACCACAAATTCCTATTCTTTATTTCCTTTGGAGATTCATTGTTTATTTAAGGATTTCTCCCATTCTGGTCACAGATGGTTTACCACAGTAACTTTAGTTCTGAAAGAACTCGCTCTGATGTTGTCAACTTTGCCTTTCAAATGTAGATTTCTAAACAATGCAGTCTGTAAAGAATATATGCAGCCATGCCGGACTTGGTGGCTTAGATTTATAATCCTGGCACTCAGGAGGTAGAAATAAGATTAGGAGTTCAACAGTGTGGCAAGACCATGGTGAACCTGGTATACTTGAGACCCTGTCCTATTGGGAACTCATAAGTAAAACAAGTGCTTTAAGTAGGTCTAAAATGAAATTTCCTTAGGAACTTCTTTTAGTATATAAAACTGTGTTTGTTTCTGTATTTGAAAATCATCCTAGACAGAGCCAGGATCCCTCTAATTCCTTCCTGTAGCCTTAGCTTCTAACCCATCTCCACTCTTTTGTGATACTCGTCAACCTGTAGAACACTCTACCAGGGACCCCACAGCCAGCACCTTTAGCTAGGACACAGAGTAGGCAACAGCAACCAAAGAATAAAACACCCGCCCACACCCTGCAAAGACAAGACCAGATGTCTACACAGCAAACACTTCAGTCTGTCTCCAGATGCCTAGATCCCAGTGCAGAAGCATAAACATGAACAAGACAGTATGCCTCCTCCAGAACCAACAGCCCTGTTGCAGTAAGCCCTGAGAAAAGCAATAAAGAAGATCTGAATAACTGCCTCAGTGAATACCATGAAAGCACATACAGTTGAATGAAATAGTAAAAACAATTCAAGTCGTGGAAATAGAATTTAACAAAGAAATAGAATCACCAAAGAAAACCCAGGATGAAATAAAAAGAGAAGTGAAAAACTCAGGATGTCGAACAAAAACTTTATATGAAAGTCTCACCAGCAGATTAAAAGACATGAAAGAGAGAATCTCAGGTCTTAAAGACAAGATAGAAGAAATTGATAGGTCAGTCAAAGAAAATGTTATATCTAAAAAAAAATCCAGGTACAAAACATCCAGGAAGTCCAGGACATTACAAAAAGACATAATCTGTGAGTACTGGGGATAGAGGCAGTTGAAGAAACTCAAATTAAAGGCACAGAAAATATTTTTAACAAAATTAAAAACGGAATTTCTCCAGCCTAAAGAAGGAGGTGCCTATCCAGGTACAAGAAGCATACACAATGCCAAATAGATTGTACCAGAAATTTTCCCCAACACATGATAAAACACTAAATGTATAGAACAAATTATGTAAGTTCAAGGGGAAAGGCTAAGTCACATATATAAAGATGGTTATATTAGAATAACACCTGCCTTTTCAGTGGAAACTCTAATGGCCCGAAGGGCCTGGATGGCTATTCCACAAACTAAGAGACCCCAGACTCCAGTCCAGACTGCAATACTCTGAAAACCACTAGTCACAACAAACAGGGAAAGAAAACATTCCACAATAAGAAAAAAAATTTAAGAAATTTATGTCCACCAGTCCAGTCTACAGAAGGCACTAGAAGGAAAACTTCAGTCTGAAGAGAAGTACACCCCAGAGGACACAATCAATCAACAAATAAATAAATCAGAAGGGGGGTGGGAAAACCCGTGCTGCAACAACAAAGAACAGAATCAGTAAGCACTGTTCATCGGCAAATCTGGTAATGGTCTCAGTTCCCCAGATAAAAAGGCACAGACTAACAGGATGGATCCATCTTTCTGCTGCATCTAAAAAGCACACCTCATCATCAAAAACCAACATCGCCTCAGAGTAAAAAAATGGAAAAGATTATTTCAAGTAAATAGAACCAAGAAGCAAACTAGTATGGCTATTTTAATATCTGACTAAATAGACTTTAATTAAAACTAATTAGAAGAGATAGGGAAGAATACTACATAGGTCATTAAAAGAAAAAACTACCAAGAGAATATTGCAATTCTAAACATCTGTATACCACATGTAAGAGCACCCAAGCTCATAAAAGAAACACTACTACTACATTGAAAATTACATATTGACCTTAACACAGTGATCATGGATGACTTTAATACCCATTCTCTTCAAGAAATAGGTCATCCAGATAAAAACTAAATGGAGGAGGAGCACTGGAGTTACACAACATTATAAGTCAAAGTGACCTGGCAGATATTTACAAAGCATTTCACCGAAATACTAAAAAATAGGCTTCTTTTTCAGCAGCTCGTGCAACTTTCTCCAAAATTGACCACACATTAGGATACAGAGCAAGTCTGTCTCAAAAGATAGAAAGTGGAATAACACCCCACTCCTCTCTAACCACCACGGATCAAAACTTGACATCAACAACAGAAATAGCAGAAAATATACAAACTGAAGGATCCTGAAATTTGGACCAAGAAATCAGGAAGGAAATTACAAACCTTTAGAACTGAGTGAAAATGAGAACACAATACACCCAAACCTATGGCACGTAATGGGGGCAGTTCTAAAAGGCAAGAGCATAGCACTAAGTGCCTGCATAGAACTGGAGAGAGTTAGTAACTTAACAACAAACCTGAAAGCTCTAGGGGAATAGAGAGAGAGAGAGAGACAGAGAGAGAGAGAGAGAGAGAGAGAGAGAGAGAGAGAGAGAGAGAGAGACCCAAAAACAGTGAGTGTGGAGAAATGATTAAACACAGTTTTTAGTTTCAGGGCAGAATTTATTAAATAGTTTATTAAATAGAAACAAAATATAGCAGCAACAAACTCAGTGAAATGGAGAGTTGGTTCTTTGAGAAAATAACAAGACTAATAAAACCTTAGCCAAATTAACTAAAAGATGGCGGTAAGAGATCCACATGAGTAAAATTAGAGATGAACAGCAGACACTGAAGAAAGCCAGAGAATAAGGCCATATTTTAACAACCTTTCCACCACACTGGAAAATCTAAAAGAAATGAGTCAGTTTCTTGATATGTATGGCCTAAATCAAGATGAAATAAACAGTTTAAAAAGACACATGAGCCCTAGTGATAAAGCAGTAATTTAAAAATCTCCCAACACAGATAGGCTCAGGGCCAGCTGGATTCCATGCAGAATTCACCAGACCATCAAAGAACAACTAATGCCAGTACTCAAATTACTTTACAAAATAGAAACTGAAAGAACACTGCCTAATTTTAGCCACTATTACCCCGATACTTGTGTATGTATGTGTGGTGTATGTATGTGTGTGTGTCTATCTCTTATGAACATAGATGCATAAAGTATCAATAAAATACTTGCAAACCAAATTCAAGACAATGTAAAAAAAAATTACCATGATCAAGTTGGCTTCAACCCAGAGATGCAAGGTTCAAAATATATGTCAATAACCATAATCCACCACATAAACAGTCTGAAAGACAAAATCCATATGATCATCTCATTTGCTAAAGAAAAGGCCTTGATAAAGTTCAATATCCCTTCATGATAAAACTCCAGGAGAGGCTAGGAATACTAGGGACGTACCTAACATAATCAAGACACTTTATAGCAAGCAACAGCCAGCATCATCCTAAACAGAGAGAAACTGAACATTTCCAGTCAAGTCAGGAACAATAGAAGAGGTTATCTGTTCTCTCCATTCCTATTGGAAATCTTAGCTAGAGCAATAAAACAGCTGTAGATCAAGGGATACAAATAGGAAAGGAAGATGTCAAAGTATCCTTACTTACAGATATGACTTTTTACATAAAAGTCCTCAGACTCCACTGGGAAACTTCTTCAGCTGATAAACACCTTCCAAAAAGTATTAGGATATAAAATTAATATACAAGAATCAGTAGCAACCCTATTTACAAATGACAAACAGACTGAAAAAAAAAAGCAAGGAAGTAGTACCTTTTTTTTAATTTATTTATTTATTAAGGATTTCTGCCTCCTCCCCGCCACCGCCTCCCATTTCCCTCCCCCTCCCCCCATCAAGTCCCTCTCCCTCATCAGCTTGAAGAGTAATCAGGGTTCCCTGACCTGTGGGAAGTCCAAGGACCGCCCACCTCTATCCAGGTTTAGTAAATTGAGCATCCAAACTGCCCAGGCTCCCCAAAGCTAGTACGTGCAGTAGGATCAAAAACCCATTGCCATTGTTCTTGAGTTCTCAGTAGTCCTCATTGTCCGCTATATTCAGCAAGTCCGGTTTTACCCCATGCTTCTTCAGACCCAGGCCAGCTGGCCTTGGTGAATTCCCGATAGAACATCCCATTGTCTCATTGTATGGGTGTAACCCTCGTGGTCCTGAGTTCCTTGCTCCTGCTCCCTCTTCTTCTGCTCCTGATTTGGACCTTGAGATTTCTGTCCGGTGCTCCAATGTGGGTCTCTGTCTCTGTCTCCTTTCATCGCCTGATGAAGGTT
>NC_022012.1:21251968-21254447 GCF_000317375.1 Microtus ochrogaster
AAACCCTGTCTCAAAAAACCAAAAAAAAAAAAAAACCAAGAAAATAAAAGTAGTACCTTTTTTAATAGTCTCAACCAAACAAGTTAAAAACTTGCATAATCAAAACTTTATAAGAGGGGGCTGGAAAGATGGCTCAGAGGTTAAGAGCACTGCCTGCTCTTCCAGAGGTCCTGAGTTCAATTCCCAGCAACCACATAGTAGCTCACAACCATCTATAATGAGATCTGGTGACATACATGCAGACAGAACACTGTATATATAATAAATAAATCTTTTTAAAAAACTATAAGACATTGAAGAAAAAAAATGGAGAAGATATCAGAAAGTGGAAGGGTCTCACGTGCTTTCACGAATCAGTAATATTAATGTAAAAATGGCCATCTTAATAAAATCAGTCTACAGATTCAATGAAATCTTCAAAATTCCAACACAAGTCTTCAGAGAAATTAAAACAAACAAATAAACAAAGAAAAAACCTTCACCATCATATGGAAACACAAGAAAGTTAGGACAGGCTCAATCTTGAATAATGAAAGAACTGTGGTGGTAGCTCCATCCCAGATTTCAAATTGTATCACAGAGCTATAGGAATGAATGAATGAATGAATGAATGAGAGTGTGGTGTTGGCTTAAAAACAAACACATCAGTCAGTGGAACTGAATTGAAGACAAAATTCCACATACTTAGTTAAATACCTGATTTTTGATCAAGAAGCCAGAAATACAAACTGGAAAAAAGACTATAATCAACATATGGTGCCATTGAACCTGCATGACTTCGTATAGAAGAATGAAGTAGATCATGTGTGTCTAACCTTGCACAAAAACTCAACTCCGAATGCATCAAGGCCTCAACACAAAACCAAATGCCCCAAATCTGATAGATGAAAAAGTAGGTAATGGACTTCAACTCATTGACACAGGAAAGGACTTTCTGAACAAGACATAAGCATTAAGACTAACAATAAATGTCACCCTTTGAAGCCGAAAAGCTTTCTCATGGGAAAGGATACATCATTCAAGCAAAATGACAGCCTAAAGAATGGGAGGAGATCTTTACAAATTATACATTTGACAATTAGTGTCTAGAATATACAAAGAACCAAAAAACATCTCCAAAAATTTCACGTTTAAAATGGAGTACAAACAAATCAAGAAACTTATCAAAAGATAAAACACAAATGGGCGGAGAAACACTTAAAGAACTGTTCAAAATTCTTAACCATCAGAGAAATGCAAGTTAGAGTTGCTTTGCAATTTCATCTTTCCCCAGTCAGAATGGCCAAGATCAAATGACAGCTCGTGCTATTGAGGATGTGTGTGTGGGGAAAGGGAATACTTACTCATTGCTGATGTGAGTGCCAACTGGTGTAACCACTATGAAAATCAATATGGAGGTTCCTTGGGAAACTGAGAATTGTCTTACTTCAGGATCCAGCAAGACCTTCCTTAGACATATACCCAAAAAGCTATGGAGATACTTACTCATCCATGTTCATTGCTGCTCTGTTTCTAATAGCCAGAAATTGGAAACACCCTACATGTCCATCAAGTGATGACTCAGTAATGAAACTGGTACATTTTCACAATGGAATATTATTGAGCTCTTGAGAAAAATAAAACTATGAATTTGACAGGTAAGTGGGTGCTAGAAGGAATCATCCTGAGTGAGGTAACTCGGACCCAGAAGGACAAATATAGCATGTTACCTCTTACATACGGTTGTTAACTTTTGAGCTTTCAGTATGCTACCACCTGAAGAGGCACAGAGGTTAGGATGGCAAGGGAATGGGGATGAGGGCATTTCCAGAGAACAGGAGAATAGAGTGTAGTATTGTGGAGAGAGTGTGTGTGTCAGTCTTATTGTTGCCTTGAAGTTATCCGTGAGTTCTGACTCTTGCAAATTAGAATAGGAAGATTAAGTGGGGAGGGGCATGAGCGAGTAGGGATAAAGGAAGGAATGTGAGGGGGACAGCTAACACTAAAGGCCTTTTGAAAAGCTGTATGGAAACCTACTGTTGTAGAAGCTTCCTAAAATATATTATATAGGAAAGGAAATGGAGTCACCACCTTATGGGGGAGACAATGCCCAAACTAGATACCTTATCCCTAGTAAAACCTCCAGTTCCAGGAATGGATTATATCTTGTTGAGTCATTGGCTTAAAGGGATCCTTTGAGCTTCCTCAAGCATCACAAACTATTGCCAAGGCTGTTGGTGGCTCTTCACATCCTAATGGTAAGACCCTACTGTATCGGCGTAAAATAATTGCAATGCAGATATAAAGGAATATTTACAACTTTAATGGTAAACTTACAGAACGTAGGTTCCCGCGTAGCCCAGGAGGTAAGAAAGAAAAAGAGAGGGCGCAGCCTCCGTGTGCTCGATTTAACAGTCCACAATCGCCCGAGGCAAAACCCGCCCCCTAAAGGGGGCTGGCTTAACCCTACATCTCCCCCTTTTGTCTAAATAAGCCAGAA
>NC_022012.1:21260862-21321145 GCF_000317375.1 Microtus ochrogaster
TGACAGAGACAACTGACTACCTGGGCAATCACCCAAAGTCTCGTTTGCAATGTTGAGTCAACCAACTTTGGCTAAGGCCTAACATAACTGACATACCATTATCAAATGCAAGGAACTTTCTTAGAATTATCCTACCCTGTCTTGGCAAGATAAGACAATCCTGTTTCGTATCTTAGTCAGTAGTTGAGGTATGGGCTTTTCTTAACCCAAAGGCCAGTTCTGCCAAGAAGACAAGCTCCCAGTGGAGTGTCATTGGTGCTCAACGTTCTCTCGAGAGTAGAGTGGTGTTGCCAGGAGTAATTGTGTCTCGTTGGCACAGAATCCTAGGTTAGATTAAAGGCCATTTTCTACAGCTCTTCAAAGAGGCTGAAGATTATTCTATCTATACTATATAATCTCTATGTATCTAAAAGACCTGATTAACCTAAAAATAAATATGACAAACATATAATTCTCAATACCTATCTAATTTGAAAACTTAAGAGAATAAACAACTATGCAATATGAAGACAATGATCTTAACCTGTAAACAATGTCATTACATATCAAATGTAAACAATGTTATTACATAAATAGTATCAGAGATAGAAATGTACATTGTGATATGATAGATGTATCCATACAATATAAGCATACTCTTATACAAAAATAGAGGTAGGAACTGCTCAGGACACTTAGCATTGGCACTGAGCATGGAAAAATCCAGCTGGTACCAAACTAGAAGCTTCACTTCTGCCGGCCCACATTCATGGTACTGGAAGGTACTTTGCATGTACCAGAGGAGAGAAGTGATCAATATTATTCAGCTATGAACTCTATAGCCTACAGCAACCTGCCTGCAGGATATCCTGGTGCAGTAGTGGCACAAATGTTTTGGGAGTAGCTATCCACTTTAAAAACAAACAAACTATATTTAAGGCCCACTGCATGAGATGGAACCCGTACCTGACACTGCTCAGGTAGCCAAAAACCTGAGACTAGCTTAACGGAATAACAGAATAATGCTGTTATTCTGCTAAAGGAAGACAGGAATAAGGTGACTGTACGTAGTGCTATACCCATGGATTATGCCTCACAATGCCCTCATCAGAGGGCAAGTAGATGGTCATTAACACAGAGACCCACAACTAGACACTGTGCAGAGAGTTAGAGACTTTGGAATATTCAGTGCTAATTGGGATAGCGTCATCGCATCCCAGTCCCCTCAAGGCTCAGGGCACTATGTGGAAGAGGAGGAGAAAGATTGCAGGAGCCAGAGGTCGTGGATGACATCAAGGACACAGTCACAGGACTAATGCACATCTGAACTCACAGACACTGTAACCACATGCACAAGAACTGCCTAGCTTCAAGTCTGTCAGAATCCCAGCACTGAGAAGGGGAAGTGGACACAAAGTCCCAGGCCTAACCATTCATCTCTTGGCAATTGACACCTGCTGGGAGAGGGAAACTCGGTTTTCTCCAGTGGGGTGTCACTGGGTGTATCAGCTGCACTCCAGGGCGGCCCATGGTCAGGAATAGTTGGCCTATAGAAAAGAAACTCTGTGTTTTGTTTTGTGAGCTTTTTGTTTCATTTCTTTTCATTGTTGTTGTATTGACTTACTGTTTTTTAGAGAGGCAGGAGAAATAAGTTGAAGTTTGATTTTTGGCTGGCCAGGATGTAAGGAGGATCTGGAGGAGCTGGGAGAGGGGAATAACTGATCAAAATATATTGTTTGAAAAAAATATGTTGTACTTGGCACAATTTAAAAAAATTAATAATAAAGGTTATCCTGATCCCTTATTTCCTAGGCAGTGCATGGTTGTCCTCTGCAGAACTTTTAAAGACTACGCTCTTTAACATCATGGTTTCTGAACTCCCTGTTCTGAATTTTAATTGATATGCACGATTCAAACTAGCTTGCTTCTCTGCCTGAGAAATACACTAGGAGAAGTCAATCTCCAGCAAAGTCCTGATGCTTTCCAAAGCCAAACATGGCAATCATCCTTGTCTCTGCTCTCCAGGAGGGAGCTGGCTGGTGTTCCTGGGTAGGTGGGAATCATGGCTGAGCTATACACAGTGAAATGAAAGCTCAGTTCTTGATGAAGTGAATCTTAGCAAACCTCACCTCGCCTGGGTTGGCCCCTTGGCAAGTCTTGGTGTTTGCTCACTCGCTGTGGTGATAACATAGAAAGAGTCAGGTGGGCTACATTTGGGAAGCACTAGAAGTTTGTATTTTGTTTTGGTGTGGTCTAAGTGGTATATGTGAAATGAGTAGCATTGTATACAGGTATGCCAAAAGGCTTTCATGTTTGGAGCTGCGGGTGCCATGGACTTCTTGGTGATTCCAAAGCTCGGTGGCAGTCATTCACTCTCTGGAGACTACTTGCCTTCCTAGCAAATGTGGAAGTTCTTATTCTCACCATTCTTATGAATAGTTTGAGGTGTTAAAATGGGGTTTTGCTCATTATGTGGCCAACAACTTGAAGATGCTGTCTGAAGGACACATGTTCATTTCCAGGTAATCGTTGTCATTACGTTAGGCATGAGGACCGAGGCCTCTGCTTAAAGGAGTTTTAGGCAAGTTGGTTGTTTTTTGTATTAGAAGTATAGCTGGGTAGTGCCTCTTGCTTTGAGTTTTGAAGTAAAAGCTGAGACAGCAGAGTGAAGAGATGGTTCAGCCGTTAAGAGTACGGCTCTTGCAGAGGCCGCAGTTCTGTTCCTCATCAGCTGCCTCACAACCTGAAACTCCAGCTCCAGAGGATTCGAAACCCTTTCCTGGGCTTCACAAACTGGGTGCCTGCAACATATGGACATACACATACCCCTACACACACTGTCATACACATAATTAAAAGTAATAAATCTTAGCAATAAATAAAACCTGATAGAGAAAGCATTTATGCAGCCCTTAACTTTGAAATGAACTATTGAGTAGGACGGACAAAACAAGCAGCATTCCTGGCTCTCTTGGAGCTGATGAGGCTGTTTGTTGGATGTGTTTCAGATGCTGTGCTTTTTTGTTTGGCCGAGTTTTTCATGTATCCGTAGAGTGATAGTGAGTACTAAGTGGGTCTCCTTTCGCCTCTCTTTTGCAGCCTTGGGGAGTTTTGCCTTGCTCACCTGTTGCTGAAGAGGAACCCCACCATGTTTTTCCAGCACTTCATTGAGTGTATATTCCACTTCAACAGCTATGAGAAACATGGGCAGTACAACAAGTTTTCCCAGTCAGAGAGGTGAGTGAGAAGCTGAGGCGATCATGCCTGATGTCCTGGTAGGAACTCTGGTGGTGGCTGTATCATGCAGAGGTTGGACACTGACCTGATGTCTGCTGCGTTGGTCATTAGTTTTGTTGGCACAATGACAAGAGAAAATTTATCATAATGATGGCCTCCTAAGGATAATGTCTGATGACACTGGAACCTTACAGTGTCCTTGTCACACAGCCTTGAGGGTGCTGTATTTAATCTTTGTCACCTATACCTATGCACTGCAGTAATGATTGCCCTGTTCTGCCACAGAGGGAAGCGGCTGTTTTTGCTAAAGGGAAAGACAAACAAGGAGAAGCGAATGAGAATCTACAAGTTTCTTCTTGAGCACTTCACAGATGAGCAGCGATTCAATGTCACTTCCAAAATCTGCCTTAATATTTTAGGTATGTCTGGTGTGTTCGGGATAAATGTGTTCTTAGAATGCTGCTAGCACAGCAGTATGGAAGACACGTCTTCTTTGTCCTCCTTAGCATCAGTTCTGTCTCATAGGACCCCCTCCCACTCCCCATCACCAGTCAGCCCAGACTTGCCCTAATTCTGTGAATTCCCTTTCCACTCTGGGCTAAGGGTTTCTCTAAAACTGGTCCCCCGTGCTCTCTTCAGCATGTTTCACTGATGGCATCTTGCCCTTGGACATGGAGGCCAGCGAGTTGCTCTCGGATACCTTTGACATCCTCAGCTCAAAGGAGATCAAGCTGTTGGCAATGAGAGCTCAGGCATGCAAGGACCTCCTGGAGGAAGATGACATGGCTCTGGCAAATGTGGTCATGCAGGAAGCCCAGATGAAGATCATCTCACAGGTGTGTGCCCACTTGGCTGCTCCAGTGTGGGTTGTGTACCTGAGTCCTGGAGCCATTCTTATCGGTGGCTTTCTGGGTGGTTGTGATTCTGAAGTCTCTACCTCTAGCTACTGCTCCTTCCGTAGGTCTGAATGTGTGCCTACTTGCCTGTCTGTGTGTGCCATGGTGTCTCAGATTTACTGGCAGAACTAAATCAATCATTTCTCCTTGCTTGATTTCTTCTCCCAGTCTTTTGTAGAGAATGGAACAATTATATACCACAGGTTCCTTTTTAGAGAATCTGATACATCCAAAGGCAGAACAGGAGTTCAGCGTGTCAAGAATATGTTTAGATTGACCAAGATTGTCAAATTAGAAATTCAGTGACCGGGAAGGCAGGGTTGCCACAGCCCTCAGCAGGCTCCATGGTCTTGTACCTAGGTTGAATGTCCAGTTTGTATTTCCCACCTGACCCATGAAGTCTTTTGATCACCAAAGATTTATATTACATCCAATTTTCCAGAAGATCTTGTTTGTTTTACTGCATGCCTGTCTCTTTTGCTTGTCCAGTGTTGCTTCTTTAAGCCTGTGCCATTTGCTGTCAGCACCCTTCCTGTCTCTGGTTTTTCTCTTTGCAGGACATGTACTGCTCTGCTGCCGAAACAGTCTTTCTTAAGCATAATTATTCTCTGCAAAAATATATTGAAAATGACTGTTGAGACAGCAAGGAACTTCTGAGGGTGGGGTGGGTTGTAGATGATCTGTGCTATTGAACACTTAGCACTTCGTGAATGCTCCTGGAACTTTTCTCTTAAAATTGTAAGCGTGGGGGTTGGAAAGAGGGCTCGTCAGGAGTACTTGCTGCTCATTCCCTGCACTTGCTGGTAACTCACAATGGCCTTAACTCGGGTTCTGATTTCTGTGGGCTCCTACGTGCGTGTGCTACACACACATGAACTTAGGCACACATACGTACACAAAATAAATATTTCCTTTTTTTAAAAAATCAGTAAATGCATCAGATGTTAAGCTACCTTGGTGTTATTCTGTCACCTTCTGTATAAAATCTGGATTATTCTTAAAGATGTGGGAAACTGTCTGCCCTCACCTTATGCCTTCCCTTTTTCAGAACCTGAGATGTGTTCTGTTCTATGCCTTTGGCACTGGCTGCACACAACTACTGTTGGTCCATCCCAGTCCTTACACAGCTCAAGCGTCATCATAAAGAATCAGCCTATACACATTCTTGCCTGCTAATCTTCCCCGGGTATCCTTCCTCTACCTCAGTTCCCTAGTTCCCTGCAACTTGCCATCTCCTGGCATTTGTCTCAACACACACTGATTTGGAAGCAGTGTGCAGAAGTCTTGATGTTATTTCTGTGTCTCCAGAGGTTAACGTGTGTCTAGGACAGAGACTGTGCTTGGCAATACTTGTTAGGTGCATTTAGACCACATTTAAAGGCAGTTCCTACACTTACTGTATGTTCAGATGCATGGTTCTTAGCTTGAGTATTCCTTGTTATCAAATTTGGGACCCTGACTCAAAGCTTCAGAAATGAGTGGTATATAAGCTGGAAACACTGTTAGCTTTAAATGAAAAGACAAGAGTACATTTTAGCATCAGAAAGAGAAATCTACGTGTGTAGGGCAATATAATGAGTTGTTTTTAATTCTAAGATTTATTGCTTGGTATGTCTGTTACTGATTATTTAAATCACATACTGTTTGTATAAAAGATCTTACTGTATAGCTCAGGTTGGCCTGAAACTCTTGATCTTCCTTCCTCAGACTTACATGTGCATATAAAAAGGTGCGCGCGCACACACACACACACACACACACACACACACACACACACAAACAAACAACTGGTCATCTTAATGCCAACTCAGCCAGAGATCATTGTCTTTTTACATGTAAGATTATAATATGTCTCTTTGGTAGTCAGCTTAAACACATTGTCCTTCAAAAGGAAGGGTGCGCAGTAGAGTCAGGGCCAAGGGCCCATCAGGGTTGTGTGGAGATTGGAACTTTCTGTCAAGTTCCACATCATGTTTCTTTCTCCTTGTTCTCATTTAGAACATGGAAGTGGGAAGTGGGGTGAATATGCATTCTGCTATACACGCCTGCATTGCTACGGTGCTGGCAGTCTGAGAACAAGCTGTACATGCGCCCTCTTCATTCCCAGTATCCTGGTCAAATGGCAGACAGCCCTCTCTAGTCGGCTAGATTTGGTGTACTTAAAGAAGTGGATCAAGAGAAGTTAATTTTCAGACGTGTATGCATCTAACGCATGCTTTTGTTTGTGTTCCTGCAGGTCCAAAAGAGGAATTTCATAGAGAATATTATTCCAATTATCACCTCCCTGAAGACTGTGCTGGAGAAAAACAAGATCCCTGCTTTGCGGGAACTCATGAACTACCTCAGGGTAAAGAGGAGCGTCCCTGCGGGCTTTCCTCCTGCCTCTGCCCCGGGTTCACTGCTTAGTCTAGATGGTGGATGAGAAGCACTCAGAATGCTATGAAACCTACTCTGGGTAGAAATGTTGGCTGGCCTGTGAGTGCTGAGGCCACTGAGGCACTGAAGAGTCCGGCCGGAGGCACCACTGAGGCTGTTCCTTCTGTTTCTCAGGCAGCTGAGTCTTTAAAGAATATCTTCATGTTCTGAACCTATAGATCCTTCCTTGGCAATAAGTCCCAATCTAAAGATTTTCTCAACAAAAGCCAAGCACAAGACATTATCCTATTCCATCCTGTAAGGATGAACTGGAAATTGGTCATCACATTTAATATTGGGTGTTTGCTTTCATGGGCAGGAAGTCATGGGCCTATGGCAGGGTCACACACAGGGATAGGGTGTTACCTTGAGGCAACTCTTGTTCTTAGGCTGTCTGTAAAGCCAGGGAACCATGAGAAAAGCTGGAATGTGTTTATCTACACTACAGACCTAAGCATGGCCTCAGGCCTTTGACCAAAAAAAAAAAAACAAAAACATTTTCTCCCTTAATTTAGCAGCTTTTCCTTTGTTCATATTTGTTATTCTTAATTTAAAAAAAAAAAAAAAAACAAACTTGGGATGGCAGGATGGCTCAGTAGACAAAGGTGCTTACTGTCAAGTTCAGTCCCAGACCCATGTGGGAGGATTGACACCAGGAAGTTTTCCTCTGACTTGAAATATCTCTTTGAAAAATTGGAAAACTCTCCTTATGGGGCTGTAGCAAAATTACACTGAACATAATTTTTCAAATAGTTTTGCATCCTAGGAAGATCAGCTGGGAAAGATAAGTTCACTTGGTGAAGAACATGAGAATTTGCTTTTCGTGGTTGTGACATACCCCTTCCCTCCCTCCTGGGCACGAGTTGATGTCAACATGAGCAGCTTCCAGGCTGCACCACGTCTGTGACCTCCCCAGGCACCTTTCCCGTCAGGAACATGGCAGCTAGACAGGAAGCTTCCCAAGAGGCCACAACTGTTAGCTAATAACACACCATGGTCACCTGCTTACGTGGTCCCCGTTTCCCCAGAAAATGCCATTGTGCTGAGTAACGTATTAGTTGGTGTTATAGGGATGCTCATAGTTTATTGTTGCTGTGAAGAGAAGGTTTGCCGTGTAGCTTGAGCTTGCCTGGAACTCTCCATCCTCCGGTCTCACCTGGCCTGCTGCTGGAATTGCAGGTGTGCACCACACCAATAAGAAGGTACTAAAGGATGCCCTGGGTCTGTTTCAGGAGGTGATGCAGGATTACCGAGATGAAATCAAAGATTTCTTCGCAGTTGACAAACAGCTGGCCGCTGAGCTTGAGTATGACATGAAGAAGTACAATGAACAGTTAGCCCAGGAACAAGCTCTGACAGAACATGCTAATGCGAGCAGAATGGGAGACGATGATGGCAGAGCACAGGCCGTGCAGGTACGAGAGGCCACCTGAAACTTACCACATTGCTAGTCTGCTGTTTGCCATCATTTTTCTTTGCATTCCTCAAAATCTAGCTGTAATCGGGGGTTGGCGCTGAGCTTTGGGGGGTGTTCTCTGCTGGCCAGTTTGTTTGATGTGATAGATACATCAACCAGCAGCTCAAGGGTTCTCTTTCTCCGTGCCCTGTCAGGGGACCCTGCCTGCATAGTTGTGGTAATCATTAGAATGTGTGAGTTCCTAGTAGGTTCACTGGCAGAGCACACATGATCCGTGGTTTCTGTAGCCATCTCCACCTCTGTCTTTCCATGTCTTCTGTGTTGACTCTGCCCTGTAGAGCCTCTTACCTGCAAGGGCATTTCTCAGTGTAGCTGTCACTCACATACTTCTCTAACAAGTCCAAGCAGATACGCTCTATTAAAAGAGAAAGACAACCCTGCCACAGCATCTGTGTGAGGCAGTCTGCAGAGAGTTCTGTTTTAAAGGGAAAGTTGTAGTTGTCCTTGTCTGGGGTGGAAGTGGAGTCCCTGGGCCCTTCGCGTAGCATATGATGGTATCCTTGTTCACTCCTGGAATAGAGTGCTCCTGACTTACAAGCCGTACCTGCTGCTGCTGACCAGGAAAATGGTAACGCGTCTCTGGCCAACAGCCAGCCTTCAGTACCTGGGTCCAACTTCACCCCAACTTTGTCTCCCATATTCGAAAACGGGCCTCTGAAGACGATGCCCAATGCCAGGTAGGGAGCAGCAGCCTGAGTCTCACGGTGTTCTCACAGCCAAATCTTCATTCCTTCCAGGCCTCAACCAGAACTGTCTCGTCACTGTTTGTGCTGACACCGCACACCACATGCTTCCCTGAGAATCTGGAGAGAGGGTGGTGGTGCAGTCTGTCAGAAAGGAAGTGGTGGGAGCGCTGCCTCCATGATGGTCTGCGCTGGGAGTCAGTGCCTGGGATCTTGTCTCCGTAGGTCCATGTCCCTGAGTACCATCGCAATCCTGAACTCAGTCAAGAAAGCCGTCGAGGCGAAGAGCAGGAGTCACAGCCGCAGCTTAGGAGCCTTGCCTTTCAGTGTAGAGTCAGGAAGCCCAGAAAAGTCCCACAGCTCTGGTAAGCCTTAAGGTTGACACCGATAGATTGTGCTTGTGCAGTTCAAAAATGCGAGTCTACGGCTCAGTCCTTTTAAAATCTTATCTTTTTTTTCTTTTCTCCGATGCTCACTACTGCCCCCTCACCCCCGAAACAGGGTTTCTCTGTCTTGGAATTTAACCTATAATCCAGACTGGCCTCAAACTCCCAGATATTTGCTTGTCCTTGCCTCCCAAATGCTGGATTAAAGGCTTGTGCCACACTGCCCAACTGAAGATGTTTCCTGTTGTCCTTAAATAGCATCAATTGGAGATTTAGGATTAAGGCTGTGCTAAGGGATTTGGAAAATGGGGTGTTAAAAGAGCCTCCGTTCTCCTAAAATACATGTGTTTTATTTATGACTGAGTTTTTACTGTGTGTTGCTTCATCTACACACCTGTAAGATACCCAATGAAAACGCTTCCACGAGAGGTTCAGCACTCTTGTGAGCTGGCTTTCCAGCACTGCATCTTACACCGGAAGTCCTGAGCCTCTTCTTACTACCCTATTCTTGAAAGAATTGATGCTTTTCGATTTCTGTTATGTAAATGACACAGTAAAACGTCCGTATAAGGAGCCTTATATGTGAAAAGATTTCCATTGGAAAAGCCAAAATATTTAAAATCCTTCAACTGGGTTTGGTAGTCTCCATCTGTAATCTAGCACTTGGGAGGATGAAGCAGGAGGACTGTCATGATTTTCAGGCCAGTCTGGGCTACCGAGTGATATTTGTCTCCAAAATAATAACAGTAATGAATAATTTAAACATATATATGTAAAAATAAAACTATTGACCAAACTGTCAAAAACGTAAAAATAATATGGTTTTACTCTCTCTTCCTCGAATGCTTTGAGTGTGGATGCTGCCCTGAGCTTTAACATTTATTTTGCATTGCTTTCTTAATTTCTGTGGCCTGTTTGTGTGTCACTTAAAACATTGGGAATTTTAACTTTTCACACGTAGCTTGTTTTTTTTTGGGGTTTTTTTTTTTTTCATTTTTCTGTATGATGCTGCTTTGGGATTTTGCACTGATAGATTTTTCTGTTCTATCTTAGCAACTTCCTTAAGCATGGAGCAGGAGTCCAGTAAACCTGTCAGACCTGTAACTAAACGGGCGATCAGCACCCCAGAGCGTGAGTAACTAATTGAGAGCCTTCCCTACAGTTGCCATAGTAACACTAGTGGTAAAACTTCCGTTGTAAGATAGTCTTGGGCTTGGCTGGTGGTGCTCACTGCGTTAGTGTCCAAACTGCATGTCTCATGGTGATTGCTGTTATTTGATGGAGAATTTACTGAATATTAACCACTCATCCTAGCGGTGCACACATTAACTGAGTTAAACCTCACAACAACCTGAGAGGGCCCTGTGTGAACTGAGGGACAGATTGGTCAGGTTACACCCCAAAATTGACATGGACGTAGCCCTCTGCTGCTCTGGGTACACTGGGAGGTGCCAGTCTGGTTTGCTGTAGGCTATGGGCAGAAGTTGGTACTGCATGTATCTTGTGTGCGCAGGGTTTCTGCCCTGGTATACACCAAGACTGCCGCTTAACACTGCACCTATACCAAGAGTCTGTGTCTCCTCACTTCTCTTGTGTGTGTCCCTAATGCCCTAAGTCAGAACAGTTAGCTTCTTACTCTCCCAGAACTAATAAAAACTTCAGGTATCAGACCCTTACCTAAATGCTTGGCACCAGAAGTGTTTACAATTTCAGATAGCTTGAAACTTCCAATTCCAAGAATATTTTTGGAATATTTGCATATATTTAATGAAATATCTTTGGAATAGGACTCAGATTTAAACACACAATTCACTTATGTCTCCTATTTACCCCAAACATATAGCCTGCAGTAATTTTATACAGTACATTTAGTGTGCCTGTGTTTTGACTGTCAGCATCATGTGAGGTCAGTTATTTTCCACTTTGACTTTGTGTCGCACTGAAAATAATCCAGATTTTAGGTCATTTCCAATTTCCGCATTTTAAGATTGGCATGGGGCGGAGAGGGACAAGAAACTGGGACTAGTATATAAAATTTTAAATTTTTTAAATATAAAAAGGAGGGAAGGTTGGTGTTGTTCAAGCTACTGCTGTCTGACATGCATACTCTATCTAGTTCCTGAGAGCCTGCCCGGTGTGCCTCACTCTCCAAGTCCGCATCCAGAACGTCCCTTCCCTTGCCTCTTCATTCTACACGGCATCCTACACTTGAGCTTCATTCTTGTTTGCTGGAACCTGTTTTACTCCTGCCTGTATGAGGCCAGCCACTACCCTGGGTAGATACTGCAGAGATCTGCTCAAACACACCAGATGGTGACCTCTGTGCCCCCCTCAGTTTGGGTCCTGATACAGTGAGACAAGAAGAGAGCGTCCACTCCTTCTGTGCAGCATGAGGAGACACTCATGCCAGCAGCCCACGGACTTTCCCAGCATACCGGCTGGGTTCTGGCGACTTGGCATTGTGTTAACTCATGGTGCTTTGGTGTCTTAAAATCTGTAAGAGGGATAGGTCATGGTCATGCAGGACCTCCTTTTAAGGGAGATTACTACAAATGATCAGAATTCCTGCCCTACTTTTCCTTAGATAACAACTGGATTGTGGCAGTTTTTGACATTAAGACATAATTTTATTTGTTGGGTACCAGCAGGTATGACGTTAGATATGCAAAATTGTCCTCCTCTTCCAGAGCGAAGTTTTTATGTTCAGTGTTCTGCTCAGGGGAACAAAGTGCTTCTATTTTGGCGGTTAGGTACCATATGCTGTAGAAGCAGCACATGGACCTCATTTCAGCTTTGCGTAACCCGTGAGTCCCTGTGTCAGTCTTCAGTTGGTTTCCGGGCAGTGAGTGTTGCCTAGCAGTGAAATCTGGCGTGGTACATTCATGTTGCTCTAATTTGCATGTATGGACTCAGCTGTGATGGAAAATCAAACTTGGATGTCACTGGGTCAGGACATCTATATTCTGAGCCAGGAAAGAATGAATGCTTAAAGAAGGCCCCTGTTCTCTCCTTCCTGGAAGAATTTTCAGAGCATGAAGCCCTGCTGCCTTCACATGATTTATACGTTCCCGCCCTGGCCTGGGATCCTACCCAGCACTTTTTTTGATGGTAGCCATCCATTCTGATGAGCTTGGTATCTGGCCTCATTTCAGTTAGGATTCACATTTCCCTGATGCCTGAGGACCTGAGTATAGTTTTTCCATGTATTTATTAGCCACCTGTTCTTTGAGGACTTGGGTTAATGTGCCCATTTACCCATTGGATTTCGTTCTTTGGAAACTGTTTTAATTCTTATACTATAGCTATTAACTTCACCAGAGTCCCAGCAAAGATTTTGTCGCAGTGCATAGGTTGTCTCTTCCCTCTGCTGTCCCCTGGGCTGTGTAGAGCATTGTGATTGATTGGATGCAATCCCATTTCTCAGGTCTCGCTGTCATTTGTTGGGTTTCTGGAATTCTATTTAGAAAGTCATTCCCCATGATTGTATCTTGAAATTTTCCCTGTGTTTCCTCTAGCAATTTCAAAGTCTTACACTGAGACCTTTGACACATTTCCAGATGATTTTTACCAAGTGTGAAAAGATCTCATTTTGCAGTTCTGTAGGAAGAGCCTGTTTTCCTTGTTCCATTTACTTGTTGAAGAGTGTGGGTTTTTTCCTTCATTTTAAGACACCTTTGTTGAAAATCAAGTGGCCGCAGCTGTGTAGGTCATTGTGACAGCCCTGTCCCTGCCCTGAGTGTAAGTGGCAGAGTGAACTCAGTACTGTGGTACACCAGCCTTGTTCTCTCTCTCTGCTTGATCTCTGTTTGGGCTGTTTGGGGGTCTTTTGTGTAAATTTTAGAATTTTTTTTCTATTTCTGCAAACATCAATGGAATTTTGATAGAGTCATTGGATCTGCATTTATTTTATACATCTGTTTTCATGATGTGAATTCTGGTGATCCATAAACATAGGAAGTCCTATCTTTTTGGTTATGAGTCTAGCCTTTAATGGCTGATCCAGCCATCCCTTTATCCCACACAGAAGTCTTTCTCATCTGATTTTTTTTTCTTCTGCATTTTATAACTGTCCTTGTAGAGGTGTGCCTTTTCCCCCACCCCAGCCCATTAGACACTCCTAGGTTCTGTTTTTACTATTCTGAATAGAATTGTTGTCCTGAGTTCTCATTCTGCCTTTGATTCTGAGCAGTGCACTAGAGCTGTGAGAACTACCCAGGGTGCCTATAGGCATCCAGCTGGGATAGGCAGTGTGTGAGGCAGGAGTGGGGGCGGGGTGCATGCACGCATGATTCCTTTGACATTGCAGGTAGAGATCTTCCAGGGAACAAAACAAGCAAGCCCTATACTGCTTGATGGTAGTACAAAAGATGGGATTTTCTGCCAGTTAGCAGAGTCTGCGTAGCTGTCAGTGGTACAGCAATGCAGTGGATGTTAGCATGTTTCCACCCATGAAGGTGGAATTGTATGCTCCTTATGAGATGATAGAATGTGGGAAATGTAAGCTCTGGAGCAAGCCTCACACCTGTGCCCATACGAATGAAGCATGTAGACCCAGGCTCTACTCCCTCGTGGAGTCTTAGCAGCTTAGGCTGGTCCACAGTGTACCAACGCTATAGCTATAGGACTCCAGGATGGGGCAATGTGTCATGGGCAGGTAGAGATGACAGAAGACTTGGGCCTGGTGAAGAATGGTCATCCATATGCCCAGGGGACACAAGCAGATTCATGTTTGTGAAGTTCCTGGGCTTATAAGGGTGACTTGGGGCCAGCTCAAACTGATAGAGCCCCCATCAAGATACCTAACCAGGACACTAACTTTACCTGTTCTTTAAGTCAGTGTGACTCTAGTAACATAGAGAATTATAGCTAATAAGTTATTTCCTTGGCACTTACCTTGTAGCAGATACTGTGTTAAAACACTTTACATCTCGTATAAACTGACTGTGAATGACTTGAATTTCTGCTGGTGAAAGAGACAGAACACAATCCCAGGCTACTCTGTGTTTCTAAGTGTGGGCTAGAGGCTGAGGAGGCCGAGGTCAGGGACACACCATGGAAGATCAAGAGTACGGGGTGGGACGAACTGAGGTAGGAAGGAGGGCAAGACAGGAATAAGGAAGGAGTGACAAGGTGGGTACTGATTCTATGTGGAGATATAGCCTGTGGTGCTGGCCAGTTAAAGCTTTAGAGGACCAACCCTTCCAACACATAGGAACAAGGAAGAAACACCATGGGGCTTAAGCAGTGTGCTTTGACATCTCCTTAGGAGATACAGGTGAGGAACATAGGAAATGGAGAGAGAGAACCAGAGGGGAATTGAGGGTACCCTCCATACAGGCAGTCACTGAAGGAAGATACGAATGAGCTGGGAGAAGCTACAGGTGTGTGCAAATGAAGGCCTGGCTACAGTAACCTTAGAAAGGCCCTGCTGGAAAGAGGAAGTCAGTAGAGACGAGGGTGTCTCAGTCTGGGTGCAGTCCTGAGGCAAAGGGAAGCTTTCGATGAGTGGCCGTCACCTGTGTGTGAGGTAGAAGTCAGGAATGAGAACCAGAGCAGAGACCTCACTGGCTAAGGCGCTTAATTCCCTGCACTTGATGTCTGTGTAGTGCCCAATTTTTATTAACACAGTTCCCCCTTTCCCAGGGTCCATCAATAACGTCACATTTGGAGCGGGGGTCAGTTACATAGGGACACCAGCAACTCCGTTTCTTACCAAAGGTAAGTTCTGGGTTTCATCTCATCAGGATATCCACTGCCTCTGAAGTTCTGGGAAAACTAAATTACTTTGTTTTTTACTCCTTTTCAGAGAAAGTTGAAGCTCAGGAGCAAGGAAATGACATTTTATGTTTATCACTGCCTGATAAATCGTAAGTATTCTTGGGTGGGCATTTTTGTAGGTTTTTTTCTTTTCATTGACTGTACATTTTCTTCTTCAGGCCTCCACAGTCTCCACAGTGGAACATAAAGTCTCTAGCCAGAAACAACGGCAACCCAAGATCCAGCAGGAGGTCCCTCCGCAAGATCCCCCTGAAGACAGCCAACTGAAATAGTGTGTGTGAGCAGTGACTGAAGGCAGAGCCCTGCGGGACACTGGCCTTTCCCATGTGGAAGGGAAAAGGGTGGCGTGGGCATGGTCTACATGCGCAGAGACTTGCCGTACAGTGCCGCCAGTTCTTTTCGTAGGATGCCAACATGACTTTGTTCAACTTGTGCTGGCTGACCAACCTTCCATAGTTCTGTTTATTTTACTGCAGTTGAGATTTGTAAATATATAGAGATGGCATATCTAGACTTTTTTTTTTTTTACAATAACATTAAGCTATTTAATATTGTGATGTGTTTGAGTGTTAAACCTGTGGATAAGTTACAATCTGGTTTTTAAGGAACACAATTTTAGAAACTAGATTTCCTCTGTGTAACTCAAGTGTCTATAGCTTCTCCAAATTCACTATGACAGATATTTCTCCTTAATGGCAAAATCTGAATTGAAATATTTTTCTATTATTTATAATTGAAGATTTTTATTAAAAGAGATGTACAGTCTTTCTAAAATTAAGGAATAAAGGTCAAATATAAATATAATCTCCTAGCATTTAATATAATTTTCTGGCTTTTGGGACAGGGCTTTATTGGTGGTCTTCTTAACACTGCATTAAGGATTTAAAAATACTTAAAATATAAATAGAATAAACTCCTTCCCATTATGGGTCATGTGCCCACCTGCCTTTGTTCCCAGATAGAGACTTTCTGTCTCCCTAATGACAGACATCCCATAAGTACATTGGGTATAATCTTGCTTATGACAGAACGGCTTCCGGCCTTAGAGTGACAGTGGGACTGCTTCGTGACACCGCGAAGGGACAAGGGACCTGGGTCCTGGTGTTGGTACTCTTCCAGGAACCCGAGAGATGGAATTCGGTGTCCTGCTTCTTTGGAGACATGAGTCTCACTGTGTTGCTCAGCATGCTGAACTGGACTCGTCTGGTCCTTTCCTTGTTTCAGCCTCCTGAGTAGCAGGGACCACAGGCACGCTCTGCCATACCTGGCTAGTGCCACCCTCCTCCTAAGCCAGGAGCAGGTGTGCCTAGGCAAGCCTCCAGCACCGGAACTGGCGTTTGTAGTGTGCATGTGGTAGCTAGAGTCGGGAATGGAGAATTACTGTTCTCCGCTGTAAAGAAGCTCTGGCAGCTGGTGGGATACATGTCATAGCTGCTCCTGAGTGAACACTTGGCTGATACCGATGTGGCTTTTCTTATTGTGGTGGAGCCTTTGCAGAGTATGTGCCTAGCCAGATGCTAAGAATACAGGATCAACTAACACAAAGAAATAAGTGGTTTCATTTTATGATTTTTTTTAAGTTTTTATAAATGAGCAAGTTTTAACAAATAACCAAATTGCAGTTGTGTTAGTATAAGTCTGTAACGTCTATGAACAACAACTTCAACATCAATAGTCAAAAACAAACAAACAAAAAACCAGCCTCTTTCAGGTTCCTTCGGTCACATTCACATCTTACGGGTCAGTGAGCTTCTTCAGGCCACGTCTGTCCAGGCCAGGCTTCTGCTTTCCAGGCTCATGTGTTGCCTTGTCAGACTAGTTCCCATGGCACTGTGAAAGAATGCCTAGGGCATTAAAGAGAAAAGGAGGAGCAACATAGCTGCCCTATTGCTGTGACAGCCACTGGAAGGTCAGTGTATTACTCTCCCACCCCACCCCTTCAGAGCTGCAGCTCTCCTGCTCTACCAAGAGAGGGGCAGGGGTAGAGGAGGGATGAGATTATCCAGGATGCAGAGCAAGAGAAACCGGGCTGTGCTGGACAGGCACAGAATTACCACCCTACTGTTCCTGCCAGTATCTTAGCATATAGCCTTTCACATAAGAAAAAAAAAAACAAAAAACGGTGTGCTTCAAGTATTCAGTGAAAAAAGGAAGGGGTGGGGGACTGTAGAAGCATAAAAAAAAAATATTAACATCACAAAGTGGCTAGCTCCTCCATAAAAACCTCTCTGGGTGCAAGGTAGGATTAGGAACTCCTTTAGACGCCCCTGGCTTCAAACCACTTTACATCCTGATCTAGCATGGTAAAGTGTTTGAGACGAAGGACGTCTGTTCCTGAAGAATAAAGGCTTTTGAATGGTGTTTTTAATGTTCCATAAAATGAGTAGTGTCTCCGGTAGATAAAAGATTTAAAATAAAAATTAGAAAACTGCTTTTGGTCGGGTATTTCACTTTGCTCCCCATCTGGCTCTGTACCTTGGCTGTACTTTCTGACTGGCTTCAAAGAGCTGGGCTGGACACAAGGGCTTGTCCTGGGGGAGACAGCCTGCAGCGTTGGCCACTTTCATCACAACAAAAAGAACAGTAGAATCTTTTTAAATATTACTGGAGTTGACAGGTTCAGTTTCAAATTGCCTTTGGCCTTGGATGCACTTATCAACTAAACAAATAATTAAAATGAATTTTAAGAACAACTACACCGCCTTTGTCTTATGATCTCTCCAGAAAAGATTGAGCTCTGTCACCCCAAAGACTGGGATGCCACTGGTCACCAGCCTTCCTAGGCTTCCCACCTAAGACCAGCGCACTGCACAGCCCAGCTGCACAGCCCAGAATACCACCAGTGAACATCTGAATCCTGGAAGAGAGCTGAGGCCAGGGCTGTGCAGGCTGTCAGGGACGTTCCATCCTACACGAGTTAGTGACCATGAACAGTGAACTAACCCCAGGAACCATCCAGCTTTGTCTGCATCGTACCTCTCTGGGAATAGGAAATCTCAGGAAGAGGCTGTTCAAAACTAGCCCAGGAGTTCCCAGGGTTTCTTTATACAGAAAGATACAAACATGACTAGATTGAAAGTCTTTAATGGTTTCCTAAGCAACAGTGGTTTTCTTAAGAAAAATGCTAAAACGTTTTATGAACAAAGAGAATTCCTTAAAAGACTTTATTACTGGTAGTTTCCAGTTGAACACTAGTAGCCCAAGCCTTCTAATCTTAAATTGAACTCTTAAAAAAATACGTTTTGAAATACTGTGTGGCAATATATTTACAGTTTATATAGAAATGTTCAATAATCAAAATACATCTTTAGCAAAAATTTAGAATGTTAAAATTTTATAAAATAAGCAAGATCAATAGAAAAGCAGACTTCAGTACCATTTCAGACTTAGCTTAAGACAGGTTCTCCTAAATCATGGCAGCTCTTGGGAACAAGAGTTCTCTGGATAAGAGCTCTCTTTCCAGCAAGCAATTTTACCTTTCTGATTTGGGTTTTTATAAAATGCAGATCCAAATAGATTCTCCAGGATGGACATGAAAATACTGGCCAATCAACAGAGGCAACACGGTGGGTCAGGGTCCAGAGAGCAAGGCACTGACTGCCTGAAACCTTCCTGGGACACCATCACAGGCGAGCTCACACAGCTGCTGCTGCAGCCCGGCCCCTCATCTTCTCACAGCCAGTGTCGTCCTGGCTATTAAACAACCCGGGGTCAAGAAACAGTCCAAGTTTTCCTGCACAAGAGAACTGATAACAGAAAAGCTTTGAAGATCATCCTAATCCCTCTAAGGGAAAAGGTTAGCAACAATCTAAGTTACTATGCCATCTTCAGGAGGATTTCTTTATTCATGCGGCTTGTTAAAGAGCAAGGGAGGAGTTGACTTTGGCCAAAACAACAGCTTCTGCATGGCGCTCTGTAGGTGCCCTGGGCTCACAGCACCCTTGACCAGTCTCCAGTAGAGGTATTTGCAATGCTCTCCCAGCCATCGGGTCTCAGATGACAAAGGACGATTTGTGTCTGAAGTCACCCTGGAAAGACAGCACAAAGAACCAACAGTTCAGGGGCTTCGGTGAGTGGTGTAGGAGACACTGATCAAATCAAATGTAGGCTAACCATGCCGCCCAAAGAGGAAACCAGGGCAGCACTAGCAGAGGAAAGTAAGTAAACCACATTAGCACTGTGAACCCACAAGGAAGGAGTTACCATGACGGCCAAGGAGCTCGGGGGTGCACTATAACTCCCAGGTACCTTGCAAATCGCTGGGTCTCCTGGCATGGGTTTTCTGCTCTCTTACCTCTTCATTTGTCCGAATGTAGTTAACTCCATCATGCTTCCCTGGGCTCTTATAACTGTGAACAGAAGAGGACCATTCAGTGGTGTGCCAATTTGTTAATGCAAGCCTGAACTTCACCTTCAGACAAGGCAGGCATACCTTTCTCCGTCTTGTTTATTGTTGATGAAACAGCCACGTCTGTATGCACAGCAGATGCCCATCGTGATCAGAGCAAGAACAATAAGGACAACCAGGACTCCCCCAATAATCCCAGCAATGTTCAAATCATCTACAGAAAAGGTTTATGGGCAGAGATGGTGTGATCATTCAAAAGACCTGGACTTTCTTAGGTCACCTTTCCAACACCTACTGCCACCCTACCCCATTTACCCCTCTGTCCATTCATGCCTACTTTATCCAAAAGAGGAAAGTGACTCTTAACATCTCTCTGGCTTAGAAGATAAAGGCTACTGTAATCCCCAATCGTGAAACATGCTCACTCAAAGCCACTGAGAAGTTTGCCAGTGTAGAAAAGGCATTAAGATATTACTCATGGAGAAATGGCTATATTTCTGTAGAATTAAGAGCCAGGAGCCCTAAGGCAAGTAACCTTAATTTACATGGCCTGCCTTTGCTGTAGATTACCTGGGGTTACTTGGGGAAAAGAAAGCTTCAAATCTTAGACATAAAAGTGCAAACCTGCCCTTTCCCTTCACTGGCCGCCTATCCTCGGCCCTCTTAGAATCCCTGCATCCTCCGGGCAGAGGCTCCAGTGGTTTATTTCTTTATGTAAACAAAGATGCACGAAGAATGCAGGAAACCTTCCTACAACAGCAAATGCTCCCTGGGCCCTGTGTGTAACAGTCCTCCACTGTCCTAGGGGTGGCCACAACAACTCAGCCTATCCACATCCTCCCGTGAGCCCACTCCCAAGAGATGACATCACAGAACAGGGAAAAGCATGGTGCTTTTCCTGAAAACCTAGCTACTATGACAGGCTAAATTCTTAGAAGCCTGTCAGGTTCCCCATACAACTGGGTTTTGACACCTCAATCATTTTCCAAAGAGTTTATTGTACCCTGTGAAAGTTCCATGACTGTGTCGCCAACACCCAAAGCTGCCCGGAAGTTTGTCTGAGGATCTACTTATTTCCATCCTGTGCTTTTTCATACACACAATCCTCAGGCTCCACTGGATCTGATGAGTCCCTTGTCAGCGCCAGAGGAAAACTGACGCATGGCAGAATGATTATTAGCTAACCTGACATCTAGCATTCATCTCCAATGTCCTATTCAATCCCCAGACTCCAGTGTGATCTCAAATGACTCACAGACTTCCATGTCCTGCCCCTCACACCTGGATGAGCCTGCGTCATTGGAAGCAATGCAGTAGTACTGCCCAGAGTCGTCCTTGTGGACAGCACTGAAAACCTGTTTCAGAAATGACAAGTATTACTTCACTCAACACGACAAACAGAGAGACACCAAGGCTGGCAAAGGCCTGACGAGACCACACAGTAGTCAGCTCATCTGTTGTGGCCTTCCTCTGGCTTCCCTGGCACGTGACCCTCACCTCAGAGCCCGCAACAAGGAAGTCTCTCCAGGATACAGAGAAGCCAGCTTCACTCTCACTGTGAAGTCAAAGCAATCCTAATAACTCTCCTTAGACAGTACCAAATATCCTGTCCCGATTCACCTGATCACTGCGTGCAGCTGGGTGTGTGAGCCAAGACAACCCCCTGCTGAGAAGTGCCTCAAGGCCAGCATGACCTCTGCTGCTTGACCAAGCCTTTGTTTTCTTTCTTTTTGTCTCCCAAGTGGCCTTCCACTACAAGCAGGTTATTCTGAAGTAAATTCCAGGTATGTGTTATCCCTAAGAATCTATCTCTACATCAATGGTTCTCAGCCTTCCTAATGCTTTGACCTTTTAATCCCATTGCTCCTGTTGTGGTGACCCCAACCATAAAACTGTTTTCATTGCTACTCTATAACTGTAATTTTGTTACATTTATAAATGTTCATGTAAATATCTGTGTTTTCCAGTGGTCTTAGGCGACCCCGGTGAAAGGGTCGTTCAACCCCCAAGTTGAGAAACACTACTGTGTATGATAAGGACTAAAGAATTATAATCACAATAACAATTTTGTTAATAATTGCTTAATATCAAGCATCTGCCAATAATCCTATTTCCCTCACATGCTGATTTACCTGTTCGACTGATCAAACTAGGATTCTAATACTGCCCACACATTTGTTTACTTGCCCTTTCGACTTTTCTAGCTGTACAGGTTTCCTTAAAGCATCCAAGGCTGCAACAAACGCATCTGCGTCCTCGCTTTCGAGGAGCTCTTACCAGAGTGCCCGTCTCAGAGTTCACACGGAACGAGGAGTTGTGGAACCTGGGGTTGGCTCTGGAGTCTGTAGGCAGTGGCACATCGTTGCGGTACCAGCTGTAGTGAGGCCGGGGATAGCCCTCGCTCTCCTGGCACTGCAGTGTCGCCATCTTGCCCACGGGCACAGCCTTCGGTACTCTGCAGACAGGGGTCACAGGCTTCACTGCAGGTAAAAATACAGGTCGGTGTTTAAATTTCAGTGGAAGCCCTTTAAAACAAAACCCAGGGTAATAAACCAGCTCCAAAGACCACAGCCCATCTGCAGGCTGCCTGGTACAGGAGCTCATTCCACCCCGTGTGTCCAATCCCAGTTTCCAGTCCTTCCACCTTCAGGAGTAAACTGAAAAGGAGATTATGCAAAGGCAGGGCCCTAGGCTGGTAAGGAACACAGCAGGTGCTCAGCCTCTGTCTCCAACTTCCCACCCTTCCCACCACCTCCTGACAGCCTCACTAGCTCCCCTCTCCAAACTGCAGATAGCCCAGGGATGCAGCTCTGGAAAAAGGAAATCAAAAAATGAGCTGCTCTCTTATTCTAGAGCTAAGGACTCGTAAGGTGCTTCACCCTGACCAGTTCCCACCTTGCACAATTAACTCAATGGTAATCTCATCGACGGCTTTTCGGTCATGTACAGCAACGACCTCACAGCGATAGATGGCTGAGTCCGACCGTGTCACATTCCAGATCCTCAGTGAAGATTTTCCAAACACATCTGTACGACCTGCCAGGTCCCCTGTGAAAAAGAAGACACGAGTTGCTAAGCACTGGAAGATATTGTGGGGCTGGACTTGATGGCAGAGCAAAAAGACTGCAGCCTGCTTTCTGTCCTGTCCCCAGATGAAAGAAGTGATGTGTGTGAGCATTGGACCACCAACTTCTTCCCATATGCAATCTGAGCATCAAAAATAATAACTGGTATTTAAGATAAAGCCAGGAACCTTGTTTTTTCTTTATTATCTCCAAGAGAGAATTCCCACTAAAAGGAGAACCAAATAAACATTAAAAATCAAAATCCACAAAGGATGTTGTGGCTATCCACATGCAAAAGAAGAAAGCTAAACATAGGCTGCCCTCCCTAGTCAAAAAACACCTACAGAAGAATTTAGTAAGATGCCAGGTGGTGGGGCACTTGGGAGACAAAGACAGGTGGATCTCTGTGAGTTTAAGGCCAGCCTGGTCTCCACAGCAAGTTTCAGGACAGCTAGGGCTACACAGAGAAACCTTGTCTTGAGGGAAAAAAAATGTTAAATGAGAGCTGGGCTTAATGGCACATCTGTTTTCGACTCTAAACTTACAGGAACTTGAACCAGAGGCTAGCCTGGGCAACACAGCAAGCTCCAGGCCAGCAAAGTGTTATCCCAAAAACCAAAACAGTATTAAGGGAGAAAAAGGAATATTTTTTTAGATTTATTTACTTTCTTGTATGAATTTTTTGCCTGCACGTATGTCTGCACACCAGGTGTGTGCCTGGTGTTCACAGAAATCAGAATCAAATGCCCTGGAGCCTAAGTTACAAATGGTTGCCAGCCACTATGTGGGTGCTAGGAATCAAACCTAGGTCCTTTGCAAAAGCCAGAACTCTCAACCACTGAGCCATCTCTCCAGAAGGCATAATATTCATGACCCCGAGTTATATAATAGCTTCTTAAATATGAGAGCAAAGACATAAGCACCAAAAAATGGAGTTATATTAGATTTCTTCAAGTTAAAAACCATTTGTGCTTTAAAGGACATAAGCAGGTGAACAGACGATCTACAGAATGGGAGAAAGTCTCCACGTCACGTCAGACTAGTCCCTGGAATACAGAAATTTCCAGTGCAATAACAATATACAAGTTTTGCAAGTGAACCTAACAGTTGATTAAATGTTTTGCCAAGAAAATATATAGCTGCCCAATAAGCACATGAAGGTGCAGCTTCACAGAGACATCTTCATACATCCACTAAGACAATTAAGGTCAAAGGTCAGGTGATCACAAGTGTTGGTAAGACTCCAGGGGTAGGGTGGGGGTTGACATTGCTAGTGAAAATGTAAAACGGTGAAGCCAGGGTTGGGTAGATGGCTAGGTGGCTAAGAACATTCATATTACTTTTGCAGAGGATCCAGGTTTGGTTCGCAGCAACCACATGGTGGCTCACAACCATCCACACACAACTCCAGTTCCAAGGGAGCCAATGCCCTCTTCTGTCCTCTGTGCACCCAGCACACAGATCTTGTACACAGATATGCTTGCAGACAAAATACTTAGACACCAAAAATAAAATCTTTAAAGAAAAAAAGACACCACTTTGGAAAGCAGTCTGACAGTTTCTTCAAAAACTCATCATGCAGCTACCGTATGGTCTGTATATACGTATGTCTGTACACCAGGTGTACATGAGTGCAGAATACTGACAGCCAACATGTGAAAGTAGCCAACTACACACCCATCCGCTAATGAATGGACAAAATAACATAGTAACCACACAGTGAACACTGACTCAGCCACCAAAGGGAACAAAGTTCTGATCCACGTTATAGGTGGATGAGTTCTGAAAGTACTATGCTAAGTGAAAGAAGCCAAGAACAAAAGGATAATGTCCCCTTTATATGAAGTCTCCAAAAGGGATGCAGAGAGACAGAGTAGACAGAGGGCTGCTAAGGGGTGAGGGAAGGGTCCTGACTGTTCGCGGGCATGGCTTTCTTTCTTGGCTACAGAAAGTTTCTGGGATTGGACAGGGTGGTGGTTCCATACCTATGTGCCTATGACAACTTCAAGGAGGACAGATCTAACTTGTGCTTTGGACACAGTCCACCAAAGCATAAGACGAGTCCTGCCTCCAACCCTGGTTCTTTGTGGTAGATGTTCATTGTAGTAGCCATTGCTATGACTAAGAGTCCATAAAAAGAAAGCTGCTATTGTTTGTGATGCAAGGGATGCTTAGGACCTTGTACATGCTGATCAGTGGTCCATCACTCTGCCCACCCACACCCCTTGCTCTAGGGAAATGGGAAGTTTTCTTTCCTTCTTTCAGATTTACTTTGTTATTGTATGTATATGTGTGTGGGTATGTGCAGGTAGGAGGGCAGTGTCTTCCGAGTACAGAAGAGGATGTCGGATACCCGGAAGCTGAAGCTAAGGCCGCCTTGAGTGGTGCTAGGAACTAAGCTCAGGTCCTCTGCAACAGTACATACTCAAAACAACTCAATCGTCTCTCCAGCCCCCAGAATACATAGGGTTTTTATGTTTTTAATAAGACTGGAGTTTTTTAGACTTACTTATATTTTATGTATGGATGTTTTGTCTACATCACACATGCACGGCCTGTGGAGGCCAGAAGAAGGCATCAGATTCCCTGGAGTTGTGAACCTTCAAAGGGTACTATTACTGGGATACACATTCTGCCCTTGGATGTTGTTGGATTTTAGCCTTTTTTTCCCCCTCTTCAGTCCTAGAGATTGAATTCAGGGTTTATGAATGCTGGGCACACACTACACCACTGAGCTACAGTTGTAGTCAACAAACTATTTCTAGGAGCATCTAAATCCTGATAACACTTAGAACTCAAATCACAGAGACTATGATTTCCCTAAAATTGAACAGACCCACACTGCACTGGACCTCCTATTTATTTCTTCCCTCAGTGTGAGAAGGAAAATGGCATCCTACTATGTGTCGCCTCTGTATAAAGCCCATCAGAGGTGCAAGAAGCCTGTTTCCCGGACTTCTCTAACTGCCTTAACAGGTCTTTTCCAGTCCTTTGAGGCAGGAGGGTGGCCAGGCCCCACCCTACAGAAAAAAAGCCCAACATCAGTACACAGAATCCCACCAATCCCTGAGCTTGTCCCAAGATCAGACAGTTCACAAAATCCCTCCAATCCCAGGCCACCCTGGAAAGCTCCACCCACCAAGAAACCCTACATAATGCCCAGTTCTCTGCTACTTCTCTTCAGAGCAAAGGTAGTTAACAATCCCGCTGTGCTTTTCCCAGCAAATCTCTTATGTGAAGTTTGTTGTGCGGTGTGACTTTATGGCATTCCCTGGCTCCTCATTGCCAGAATCCCCTTCCCCTCAGAGCTGTAACACTTAAGCTCCCCATTGCCCCACCGCCACCTCCTTCAGCACTTCCACGTCTGTAGCTCAGCTCAGCCCCTGTGAGCAACCCCATCCACCAGACCTAACATACTATGGTCCTGTTCTCGGTCTTGTTATCTCCAATCTCTTTTCACCTGAGTCTTCAAAGCGTTTGAGCACGTGGCTTCTCCTAGCACCTTTGATGAGTATTATCTACTGCCCTGGTTTGTCTGACAGCCAGAACACCTCATGTCTTCCTCTTTTCTCTCTCTGGCTGCAGCTCTTCTCATCGGCAACGGTCTTCCTGGCTTCTGTGTGTCCATATGAAGCATCCTTTCCCGCCACCACATCTCCCACCATTGTCTCGTTACCCAGCACTCTGCAGCCTACTGTCCAGACGCCTGGCCCTCATTCTCCTCCTCCTCCTCGACATCCCATGGCAGTTTATGTTCGTCCCGCCAGCCAATGGAGGGAGACCCCGGCCCTCCACACGGGACAGTGCAGCTCTGTGATGACCCTTTTGTCACTTGCTCACACTTTATCTGCCATGGGCCATAACAACAAGGCTAAGGAAGCTGTTCGCTGTGACTTCTCAGACAGGTAGACAGGTAGGTTGTGCAGAGATTAGATGCCTTTACTAATGAGCTGCTACTGTTCAATCTGCATCTTAAAGGTACAGAGAGGCTCAAAATATCAATGCTAAAGTTGAAATTTTCACAAGAAAATCAGAACAGTCCTAAATGCGGGTGCAGGTTAGCAGTCTTGGGCAAATCTCTGCTGTGAATAAATTCCAAAGGCTGTGGACAAGAGAGAAGCAAGTAGCACAGAGGACGGTGGGTTCGTACCTTGAATCTTGTTGTTGAAATACACATATGAGGTTTGACCACCTTGGATTTTCTTCCATTCAATCCTAGGGTCATTTGTCTGTGATTCCGTAATGATACAAGACAGTTCCACACCTAATGAGCAGTGGGAGAAAAAGTATAAGCTTAATTTTCCCAAGATTCTGAGATGATTTTTTTTTGCAGTAAAAATTAGTGAGGATTACACTATAGGGAATACACCTTCCTTTAAAGACGCTGAATCTATGATATGCGATTTCTTTGTTGTACGGGCACAGTGATAGGCAGGAAACAGATGGCACCAAATATAAACCGCGGAGTACACACTAATCTACTCATACACAATAGCCATCCTGAGCATTCTTCACCATAACATGTAGGGGAGTAGGGGCTGGAGGGGTGGTCCAGTGGTTAAGAGCACTTACTGCTCTTGCAGAGAGCAGTTCAATGTCCAGCACACAGCTACCTGTAACTCCAGCTCCTAGAGATCCAAGGCCCCCTTCTGGCCTCTGCAGCCTTCCCCCAACATGTGCACAGACAGACACACAGTCACAAATAAAATAAATATCTTTTTAAATGATAATAGGTTGGGTATGGTAGTGGACACTTTTAATCCTAGCACTTGGAAGGCAGAGGCAGGCAGGTAAGTCTCTGTGAGTTCCAGGCCAGCCAGAGCTAAACAGTGAAATCCTGTCTAAAACAAACAAATGTATAAATAAATTAATTAATTAAATTAAATAATCATAATAGAGGAACAGGTGTTGGGTTGGCTGCAGAACTACACAATGTCCACCAGGGGGCCCATTCCGCTCTTTTTATTTGTACTTACTTTCAAATTCATGTACCACTGGGTTTCGGTTGCTGGACTTGAGATCTACTGCCTCTATCAAGCAGCCTGAAGGGGAAAGCAAAAGTAAAATTAGATACTCTACAGTCCCAACACAGCAAGGAACATTGGGTGGAGGTCACAACTTTTCCTTCCATGTAGATGTGGATATCTGCCACAATGCACAGGGGATGGAAAATACATCCTAACCAGTCTCTTAGAGACAACCATAAGTGATGCTTTCCTTTCAGTATGCTCTCTGGAGGAACCAAGAGAAAGAGAAAGAGAAGTCTCTTTAAACTGGCTTTCCTTCTCCATCCCAGACAAAGCCCTTAGAATGCTAAAGCCTTTCCAAGCACTTCTTTATCGATGCTTTGCCATCTCTCATAGACTGTGGGCCTCTACCATTCCTTCCCTGCCTTTCCTTTTCCTCTAAGTGTCAAGTCCTATAAAGGCAATCTTGATGGCACAGCACGGTTTAAAAAAAAAAAAAAAAAACATGACCTGAAGCCTCCCCTTCAGGATGGCCACATCCCTCTTTGGCCCAGTGATCAGCCAACTCAGAGTCTGCCTTACTGTATGTTCATCTAGCCCAGTGCATCTAGTACATGGAGAAGTTCACACCAGACTTCAGTGACGTGAGAGAGGTAACAGTACAGTGGTTTCCATGCAGCTGAGTTTGTAGATTTGATGGAATGAAGATATGCTGCCTCCATGGTCTCAATATTTTCCAACCAATCTCGCGGAGATAATAAACCACCTATATGCTGTCCTTCAGCTGCTAGCCTCTAAGAAAAGTTGTCACTCCCCAAGAGTGTTTTGACATAGAATGTTTACTGATGGTTCAGGCTTAAAGACAGTGCTATGAGCTGGTAAGAGTTTAGACTGCAGAATTACAAGTCTTGGACCTATACAATGATTCTGATATGTGTTCGCTTTCCTTATTTACTGGGAATTCACTCCCATTTTAGCAAAAGTCTGGAAGGGTTGAATAAAAGATGGTGGAAAGTAGAATCAGAATATACCTGAGCTGCTGTTACTTCTATGGAAGACTGCAGAACCAAGATACCTGAAGATAACCTGGTTTGGGGTAACCACGAGCTGCCCTTTCTTAGGGTCAGCAGAAAATACTGCAAGTATAACACTATTTCTCCTCCGATCTCATAGCTCCCAGTGGCTCATGAGTCGGGAGTAATGTGATGCACTGCCAAGCCCACCCAAGTTCCTTCTAATGGAAGTCACCACTAATGGTTCTTTTAATATGGTTGCTCTGATTTAGACAACAAACTAAAATTGGCTTTGAGGGATTGAGACTTCCTAAAGATGACCACAGAGTCTCCTGAAGTGACTCTAAGAGCCTGCGCGACCAAATCAGTCCCTTTTATAATGAATATGAGTTAAAGTATAGAAGTGAGGTAGATCGCTGAGAGTCACAAGAAGCTAGAGAAAGGCAGAGTATAATGAGACGGAGAGATTTCAGTGTAGTGTATATGACTCTAGAGAGCTAACTTGCATCCTCGATGCTTTCAAGACAAGCACCTGATTGGCCAAATTCCCTCTCTAGCCTACATTTTATTTTTAAATGGCACTTAGTATCTTAGGTTGGGTTTACCATTTCTATAATAAAACCCTATGACCAAAGCAACTTGGGAAAGGAAGGGTTTATTTCATCTTACAAATCCTTTCACATGTCGTCATTGAGGGAAGTCAAGACAGGAACTGAAGCAGAAGCCATGGAGGGATGCTGTTTACTGGCTTCTTCCTCATGGCTTGCTCGCCTGTTCTTCTTATATGCCTCAGGACCACCTGCACAGGGTCCCACAGTGGGCTGGGCCCTCCCATAGCAATCACTAATCAAGAAAATTCTCCCACAGACTTGCTACTATGGCCTGATATAAGCCTCTCTATGGTTAATGGTATAGAGGCCTCAGAGGCACTCAGATCAACACAGGCCACTGCCATTGTTCTTAGCTGTCCACTAATTAGATGTAAGACATTTGATAAAGACACCACTAGCTCTGGATGCAGGATATAGAGAAAGCAACTCAAACTATCAACTCAAACTCACCAGGAAACTAGCTTAAACTGTACCAGAAGGTGCCAAGCAGGGTGCTAAGGAGAAAAGACACCAACAGTTTGACTAAGTTGCTGGGCACTGTGTGCTACAATACTGACCTCTTGTAAGATATGGCCACTGGTATGATAATGGCATGACTGTTATGGGAGGAACCTGCTCCACGGGAGGTGTTTTGTGCCTAATACTATACACCTAGTCAAAGGCTTATGACTTGGAAATCCCACAGCTGTTCTTTTGCTAAATGACCATGTTGTCAAACTACTTTCTATAGATTTTTGTTCATGGCCATAGATTTCTACTGCTCTCAACCTTGGACAGAGAAGCTTCTTCTTGCAGTGGACAGTTGTTAATGCACAGACTTTGTACTTGGTCCAAGTGCCAAGTACAAAGAATTATGAATGCTCAGCTATGCATCCATCATCTGTATTAACGTCACACTACCCAAAGCTCAGGGAACTTCACAAACTGGGGTGGGAAGACCGTAAACACCAGCGGCTGGAGAAGAGAGATGTAAAGTGCTCACCGTTGGATACAACATGGCTTTGCATTCACGGAGTCACAGCAGCTGTGGTTACTGGCACAAGACCTGTACAAGATCAAGCCAGTCAACATTCCAATCTGAACGGGGAAGGGCCCAAGGCCCCATTCTTAGTAAAGGAAGTGTTGGCAGTTGATGGCACCTGAGAGAAAAAGAGTCAAACTTCCTTTGGGGATACAGCTGCTCATGTCCCAAGGGATGACTACACCCTCGTGTGGATATGGAGAGCACTAATTTGACTCACGGTTATTAATAACAACAATAACAAAAGATGACATGAAGCTGCAAGAGAACTAGTGTAGGGGGGAACAGGGTGTGGTGTTGGAAGGTGGTCGTGACATATGGATGTAATCAAAATACGTTGTATAAATGTGTGACATTTTCAAAAAATAAAAAATTACCTTAAAACAATTAAATAAAAAGAAAGCAATGAAGCACCAGGCCTGTGATTCAGCACCAGGAGGTGTAAGGCTGGAGGATCAAGGACTTGAGGTCAGACTATAATACATGGAAAATTCGGGACCAATTGGGGCTACAGAATGAGACCTTGTCTCAAAAAAGAGGAGTGAAGGAGGGATGATAAATGTCTGGAAACCCCCTATCTACAATTTATCTATTTATTCCCCAAAAGCTACAATGGTCCAGAGGCAAGGATATCCTAGATGCACCAGACACAGGGAACTGGTAACACAATGAGAGCAAGCCAGAGAAAAGTTGGCATCCTTAAGTCTGAGCAGAGCAAAAGCAGCTGAGCAGGTCAGCTTCTCGTGTTCATATCCTCTGGTTAAGAAGCTAACTCCAAAAAACACCAGCATTCCATCCTTCTGGACATTATACCCACAAGCAGAATTTGTCTTTTTCCTGAAAAAAGTCAGGGGAAGGTATGTCACATGAAAATCTGCCAGCCATGGAGTCTAAAATTCCGCATATGAGGAGCCTGTCAGCAGTGTGCAGAGCAGACAGACCAGAAATAAGACCTAAACTTACAGACAGCAGCATTTTGACAGGCACCAACTAGGATGGTTTGCTTCTTGTAGATAAGGTGACTATTGTGTTAAAGGAAATTACCATCCTGCTGCAGACTGGAACTTACTGTAAAGAAATGAACGAGCAGACACTGGTCCCCTCCCCCCGTACTTTGACAGGCGATGGAGCAGGGCAAGGACACACACAGTGCTGCTGGGATTCTAATGAGCTGCACATCTGTGCAGCACTGGGGCTAGCTAACAACACGTTCTCAATACTGACTCCACCTCCTGGTATCCTTGAGTTTAAAGGTACGGCACGTACTTCCAGGCAGGGGAACAGAGCCTAGAGACATTAGTGACAACAAGGACAGTCAAGACTACAGGCCAGGAGTTTTGGACTTGTCATTCCTACTTCCTGATTTATTTCATATATTTTCTTGTAGAAAACATACTGCTAAAATCCACTCGGAAATAGACAGCAACAGATACATGTAAACAGAGATTTTATACTAAAAGGAAAACATAAATCAGACCTTGAAGTCTAAATTGATAGACCATTGTTTTACTGAGACCTTTTTTTAGATGAGTTTGCAGGGAAGTGCCCTTAAAAACGCTTTGGGGTGATGTGCAATTGGCACCGTCATCTTCAACCCAACACCTCTTCCTCCTGCTGAAGACATGGAACTAAGTTAAGGGGGAGCGCAGGGAGCCCACAAGATACCGCTGATAAGGGAAGGGAGGAAATGCGGGTGCGCTGACGTTCACAACGCCCTTCCTCGTTGCCAGAGCACCTCAAGCTGCGTGTTCTTGGCTTCCCCTTCCCTTTCCTCATCTGGAACAATCGTAGAGCTGTGGAAAACAACTGCAGTTTCCTCCCTCGGTGCTGGAAGACTTAAGAGATTCTGCTAGGGTCTGGGGATAGAATGGGGGGCAAGACACACGGTGACCCTTCTTTACTCGTTTAAAGTTCTGATCAAGTCTAAGCAAGACTCAGAAAGACAGCACGCTTTCTCTCTTATGCAGCTACACAAACGCATGTGTGCAAGCGTGTGCACACACACACGACATTGGAAGAAGTCTAAAGAGGGGAGAAGAGGAAACAGGGTAAAAGGAAAAAGAAAATAGTGTGTATTTTCTCATATATATGAGAGGAGGAAATGTCAGAAGCAGGAGGGCTATTGGGGATGGAAAGGGATGAGGTGAGGGAAAGCAGGAGGAGGGGCAAATATGAGCAAGGTACAATGACATTGTACGTATGAAAATATCATGGCGACACCCACTATGCTAACTAAAATAGTTGATTTTACAAAGCGATTTTAAAAGAACCATTGCCCAACTGCCCCTGGTTCCTTGGAATGTACACAGCTTGAGGTTTCACGGAGCATGCCTGGAGCCACTACACACAGTGCTACCTGGAAAGCCTTGAGCAGTCACGCAGCTGCGCTCAGAAACAGCCTGCTGCCAGGCACGGCGATGCCCACGCTTCCTCTTACCATCCCAGAGAGTTGCTGGCTATAAAATACTTCTAGGACCTCAAGCAAAGCCACCCAACAATGTAAAATATGACAAAAGCCGACTTAAAGCGAAGTGGGAGATACTGAGCTTCAGCCCACACACAGCGCAGCAGAGGGCGGCTGACTCTGGCTGGGTGTCCCGGGAGCTGCAGCGAAGGTCCAGACTCAACAGCCCAAGTTAACACTGCTCAAAATCCAATGAAACTATGCATCTCTTTTTGTCTACTTTTTCTTATTTTTCTTTTTTGAAGTTAAAGTCATATAAACAGTAGACCAGATCGACTGACTCACAAGTAAAATGCTACAATAACAAGAGACAAAAGGGTTCTATCTTTAACAGTGGCTATTATTTACCTACAGGGCCAGCTAAAGAGAAAAATCAATAATCTTGGCTTTTCATGTAAATTCCATTAACTGGGATTTATATTCAGTACTATAAACCAAGATAAAAAATTTTCTTTTAAAAATATTTCCATCTACAGTATGTTGTTGGCTAAAAACTAGTTTATGTGTGACTAGCTCACGAAGGATTTATATTTAGCCTTCTGACATTCTGTTCACTTTGTCTCCTGCTCAAAAGAAACTTTCCCCTAACCAGGACTCAAGCACACAGCGCTGTGGGACTGCAGGCCCACTGGGGCTCAAGTCTAAATATAAAGCAGTCGCACAGGCTCTGCTGTCAACATTAACTACATGTTTACTGATCAAAACAGAACGCTTGCTTATACTTGCTCAGCAAAATCCACCTTATATAAAAGGTTTCTTGTTGTTCTCATTTTTTTAGGTTTTTTTTTTTAAGTAAAAAGCATCCTTTCAACAATTTCACAGCTTATTCTTCAACTTTCAAGGAATTTAAGGACAAGAATTGAGGGAGAAAGGACACAAAACACTACTGTCCAGAACTATTCGCCTACATACAGCAGACTATAAATCATTCAAAACAGGTGCTGGCCACAGCACAGCTGGATGAATCCCTGCCCGTGCTCGCCCACTGTGATCAAGGCCAAGCTAAATGTCAGTAGAATCAAACGGACCCTGCGAGATAAAGTATAAGCCTGGCTGGTGCTGCACATGGGAGCACAGGCCAGGACAAAAATGGGTTTTAGGTCAGCTTGGGCTATAGAGCAAGGCCCTGTCTTAAAAATAATAAAAATAAATAAATTTTAAAAGGCCAAGCCAAACATGATGGGATTAAAAAGTAAATCATAAATCTGGCTTGGATATTTAATTTTATGTGTCGACTTGGAGGGTGTTTTTGTATAGCATTACTATGTAAACTGTGGAACTCTGGGTTCTGTGGTATCATTAGATCTTATCCTAAAATCGGCTACAGATCTAAATAGAATTAAAAAGTGTCCTCCCGATAGGAAAGGGAGTTCTTCAGCAAAATGTCTTTGGACTTGGTGGCACCACTGTCTCTCCAGAGTCACCAGGCTGCAGGGCCACATCATAAATTCTGAATATGTCAGCTTTCATATTCTCACAAGACAATCCCTTAGCATCCCTCTTCTCCTGAGATATGTTCTCTGGAGAATGCTGCCGTACCAATGCTCTGGCTATGGTACTTCTTTAAAAAGAACACTGTATGAGATTCCACAGTACTTATGCTCAGAAGAATTCTTCAATGGAAACTCAGAGTGCCCAGTCTGAGCAGTGCCTTCTGACACCTCCATGTTAAGTTAGTAGGAAACCTTCAGATGAGGTGCTGCTTCTATTTGATTCCACTGTCTCCCATCTCAAGTCACCAAAGATTTGTTTTTTGAAGAAGATTTTTATTTTTAATTATGTGCGTATGTTAGGGTGGAGGGACCACAGAATGGAGAGGGGTGGACGTGTACAGGATACATTCAGAGTCTAAAAGATGCCACTAGAGTTACAGGTGACCTGTAAGTCACCTGATGTGGATGTTGAATGCCAAACTCAGGTCCTCTGTAAGAGGAGGATGCATTCTTGATTGCTGAGCCATCTCTCCAGCCCCACCATCAAATATTGGTTGACTGGTTGATTGACTGGCTGATTGATTTCTTCCTTCCTTCCTTTCTTTCTTTTAAAGAGACAGGGTTTCTCTGTGTACCCCTGGAACTCGTTCTGTAGACCAGGCTAGCCTCAAACTCACAGAGATCCACCTGCCTCTCTGCCTCTACCTCTTGAGTGTTGGGATTAAAGGTGTACACCACCACTGCTCAGCTTCAAAGATTTTTTTTAAGAAAAACATGATTAATATTAAAATAGTAAAACTCTGTCTAGCAATGCCCGTGATGGACTTAGCATGTCAGAAGTAACTGTGCTGGAAGAAGTAGCCCACTCCTCTCCTTTCTCTAACGTGCAGCTCTACGCATTATAAGAAAATCTGGGATGTGTAGAGGGAGAAGTGAGCAGTGTATGCACAGAAGCTGTGGGAAAAGACCGATAGAACAGGGGATAGCCGGGCTACAGTCTTCAGTTCCAAACTGCCATGCAACATGATGGCCTTCGCACTCCATCTGCACCCAGGCTCTTCCAGGAAGAACGAAGGAGAGAGGAAGAGCAAAGAAGATCCAGGACAGGAGCAGGAATGGAGAGAAAGGCAGAGTGGACAGAGGAGGAAGGGAAAGAGTGACCTAGGATAACAGCATCACATCTTTTTCTAAGCCTGGTCTAACTGGTTAATGATTTATTTTTTCTTAATCATTCAAAAAGTATACAACCAAGAGAGCTAGGCGGCACCCCTGTTTTGCTTACCATGAGTTTAGCTCTGCGCTGAAATAGCAATGGAATCGTAAAACACTTGGTAGAGAGACTTGGCTGGTCACTGTGTTCGTACAAACCCAGCACTGTCACCTTTCTAAAAGCAACCTAATCAGACCTAGCAAGTACTGTTCTTGGCTCGAGAGCTTAGACACATACAATTCTCTGATCTTTTCCCATGAGACTCATCTTGGAGGTGCTGAGGCATGACAAGCAGTTATGACTAAATACACAACATGTGTCAAGGCCCATTCTTATCCTGTAAAACACCTCATCTGCAAATACATCAGCCCTAACATTTGCCCTGAGTGGAGACCTTGGCACAAAGCCACTCTCTGTGTGAGCCCAATCCTGTAAACACTGTTTGCATCTCATTACAAGTGCTGGTATCAGAATTCCAAGACAAAAATATGCGCTCTGTGTGCTACAAAGAATAATTCAAAGTTAATATTTCCATTTTAACTGCACACATTCCACAATGGTCTTCCATCTTGTTTACACTCTCCAGGCCCTCTCTGTCTCGGTAGCCTCAGGAGCTGTATGGAAACAGCCTTCGTGTTGCAGTCAAAGGCAGTGGAGAACCATGGTCCTACTTTAGAATTTGAATGGAATAGCCATTTCATGATCCCAGAATGAACATGGTAAGATAATTCAACTAGCCATAGACTACTGTAAAGAGGGATGAGAGTTTATTCCATTGTCATAGCAACGAGAAACATTCAAGCTGCAGGACTTTCAGCTTTCTTTTAACATAACATGTTAAAAGAAAAATAAACATGGTATAAAGTTAACCAGTGTAACTGAAATGTTAAAGGATGGGGAAAATTAAGAGTGATCTTTATTAGAAGGGAAGAAAGGGAGGGAGGGAGAGAGGAAGGAAGGAAGGAAGGAAGGAAGGAAGGAAGGAAGGAAGGAAGAAAGGAAAGAAGGAAGGAAGGAAGGAAGAAGGAAAGAAAGAAGGAAAGAAAGAAAGAAAAAAAGAAGTTAGTTAGTTTAGCTTCAGGTCAGTTCCACCAACACAGAACAAGAATATATACAACCAAGTCTATTACTGGAAAATTTTTTCTAACTCAGGACCACTGACTCATATTCTTACAGATAAAGCAATTTGCTTTTATTTTTCTTTCCTCAATGAATAAGAAAAATATTCAAACCAGCTAGTCACACTCTTCATTTGTATATTATCTGTGGCTGCCTTCACTCCTAAGCAACAGTGATGAGGAAGTGTGAGACTTCTCCCAGGTGATAAGACTAAGATGCTCAACAACTGAGCTGTAAATGAAAGCCACAGCACGACACCACTGGACACCAACAAGAATGGCCAAAGCTAAAAAGACTGACCACAACTGTTGACACAGACATCAAACATTTGATTTTGCCAGTGAAAATATAAAGCAATTTGGAGAACTGTCCTGCAAAACTGCAATATATTCCTATCTTTCCAGCCATATTACTCTTACATACAAAACAGAAGGAAATTATATTCAGAGCAAAGTGTGTGTGTGTATCACTAAGAACCTAAAATGATGCAAATGCTCGTCAATCTAAAGAGCAAACAATTGCCACTGTTTCACGCAATCCTGCTATGTACCGAGAAGAAAGTGTGAACTCAGAGGCACACAGATGAAGCTCAGAATAACTGTGGTAGGTGAAAAAAGTCTGGTCAAGAGCACATCAGGTTTAGTCAGCTATATAAGATTGCAGAAAACAAGGGCTGGAGAGAAGGCTCAGTGGTTAAGAGCACACAGTGTTCTTACTGAGGACTAGAGATCAATACCCAGCGCCCACACGGGTGGCTCACAGACTCCTATCCAACACATACCTATTTTTAAGACAACTCTAGCTCCAGGAACTCTGGTGGCCTTTTCTGGCTTCTGTAAGCACTGTACTCATGGACACAAATCCACACACAGACACTGACACATATATACACATAATTTAAAAACTGTAATGAAATAAAATCCTTTTAAAAACTATGGAAATCCAAACCAGTATACATACAATAAGTATTTGTGTAGTGCCAAAGCAGAACGGGGCGCAGTGAGGAAGGGGTGGGATTACCGGGCAGCACTGGGATTACAAGGGACTCTCGTGGGCGATGCATATGTCCCCGAGGAGAAAACTGCAGGTGGTGCAGTACCCATAGGGACAGCTAACCGGGGGTATGTCCACTGGGAAACATCAGAAGACAGGGGCTATTGTCACTATTTTTAATGAGGTTGCAAGGCCTTTCATATATGCTGTTTATTAAATTAGATACTTAAAATACAGTTTATCAGACAGCAACTATACCAAACTCCAAACCCAAAAGATAGCACTGATTGTAAACCAATTAAAACAGTCACTGGAAGACAAGTACGGAAGAAACATAACCATGTCCTCCTGGGAAAGAATTAAGGACTAGAAATGTCTTTGTCCCCTTTACATCCTTTCTGTATCCCCCAGGTCGGCCTCCTATCCAACACATACCTATTTTTAAGTCAACTACAGAAGATACCAACGAAAGGTCAAACGCTTTCCTTTTTATCATGCTTCTGGGCAATCCTAAGGAAAAGAAATGGGTGAATAAAATCAGTTTCTAAAAATTAGGCGGAGATGTAGCATTAACCTAGCATACATGAGGCCTGAGTTTGATCTGCAGCACAAAAGAAAGTAATGGAGGGAAGGGGAGGAGAAGAATGGGAAAACAGCTTCTGTGAGAAAGCAATCCATCTCCTGGCAACAGTCTCATCACAGGAGAACAATTTCAAATGAGCTGTATAAATCAGCATGGATACACAGGCCTCAAAGCCCAGCACTGTAGAAGCTGAGGCAGGAAAGACACTACAATTCTGAAGTCAACCTGGGCTACATAGTGAGATCCTGGCCAACCAGGGCAACATAGGAGGACCATGTCTCAGCAAAGCAAAAAAAAAAAAAAAAAAAATCCAAAAACAACTACCACAAATGCCCCACCCCCAAAAAAGCTTCATGATCAGCCTCAGAATAGAAACTCGCTTCAAATCAGACAGTCTAAGCTACTATATTTATGTGTGTACATCAATTACATATTCGCATATAGAATTCCCTGGAGTGCTTGTTCTGTGCAAACCACAACAATTCTAAACAACTTTTGTTCTCCTCCTCCCCACCCCAAGTCAGGGTTTCTCTCTGTAGCTTTGGAGACTGTCCTGGAACTTACTCTGTTGTCTAGGCTGGCCTCGAACTCATGGAGATCCACCTGCCTCTGCCTCCCAAGTGCTGGGATTAAAGTGTGTGCCACCACCCAGCTTCCTAAACAACTTTTATATTCCCCTCAACTATCGTAAGAGATGGGTGCTGTGATCATCCAATTTTCTGACAAGGAAACTGGTCATGTAGCCACTGAGTGCAGCAGGCGAAGGAGAGAAACCTAACAGGGCCTCCAGTCACGTGCAGGCAGAACACACGGTCTACAAAGTTACAACAATCCGCCTGCACACAGTACAAGGTGTTAACAGACATCTTCAACAGGTGTTAACAGACATCTTCAACATGAGAAAGGAAGGTCGGAGGATGAAAACCCTGTCTCCTGGGAGGACCACAGCAACAGATTGGTACTAAAGAAAACTTAATATGCTGCCTTCTGTGTAACGGGCAGGAGCTGGAGTGGCCCAGAGCTGCTGAATAAACCACTTACAAGGTCATTAGCAAAGCACTCCAGCCAAGGGCACTTGAAAGAGAGCACTCTGTCTGGTCACCTCTAAGCCATCAGAGCTAGTACAGGAATTAGCATATAATAGGGGCTCATAATTGTTTTGCTGTTGAATCTTGAGAAGTAAATGTTCCACTAACAGCAACTGACACTGTGGTTCTGAAACTGTACTGCCTGGGCTGGTAAGAGTCCCGCAATTTACCATACTGTATGGGTGTTATTGTTTCTTATTTGTGAAATACTGAAAGCAGGGCCTAGCTCATGAAGTAATTGATATAATTAAGTGTCACATATAAACGACTTATAAAAATTGCTGGTACGTAGCAAGTACTCAATAAAAACTGAAATAAAAAGTCAGCAGAGTAATATGATCAGTCTTCTTCTTGAGCCAGTGAGAGGTGCTGCTGAAGCGGACAGAAAATCTTACCCAAAGAACACTGTATCCCAACAGAAGCACGAGGAAGCTCGCTTATTTTCTAGTTTACTCAGGATGCTGCCAGGTTCCACAGAAAAAGGAACAGTTTATCCAAACTGGGACAAACCTAAATTCCTGTCCTCTTGAGTCACACCCCAATGTTCTCAACATTTAGTATAAAGTTATTTCATCATTTTCTGGGGAAATGGTAAACAAACAAAAAAAAAATCAGCAAGTGGATGAAGAGATGGCTCAGTGACTGAGAGAACAACATTCTCTCACAGAGGATCAGAGTTCAATTCCCAGCACCCACATAACCAGGTTCCATGGGATTTCCACCTCCTCTGACCTCTGCAGATATTATGCTCATGCCCATGTATACAACCCCCCATCATACACACACACACAGACACACACACACACATATACATACATACACACACACGCACACACACACACACGCACACAGAAACATACACAGACACACACATACATACACACACACACATGCACACACACACACACGCACACAGAAACATACACAGACACACACATACATACACACACACACATGCACACACACACACACGCACACAGAAACATACACACACACACTCTCTCCAATATTTTAAGACTTTTAGAACCTCAGCAAACCACTGAACACCGATTTGCGCTATAGAGGGAGGGTCAGAGAAATACTCCCACACAAGTCAGACTGTTGAGATCATTCATGGGTGACACAAAGGTAGCTGGGCCACCACAAAGTCCCTGGGCAACTTCTAGCTCTTCAGGACTTGAGAGTCCACCAAGAGAATTCTGCATGAACAAATAGCAAAAAAGCTATACCCCTAAGAACGCTCACCCACTCACAGGCTACACTATTCTAGAGTTCCCCTGTACCAACTGTTTTCCTCTTGGCTAACCTCAGGGAGGTTTTTTGAGCATTTTGTGAGCCCTGCAGCCAGCCTCCCCTAACTACAAAAGAATGTCAATAGGTCTTCTTGAGGGTCTCCTGAGAGTGGCCACAGCCATCATGATTCCAGAGCAGCTGCCAAGTTCAGCACAAGCTAACAGAACCCTGACCAAAGAAACGATAGCTGAATGAACACTCTGGTCTTCCCCTTAGCCAGTCAAGGATTCTACTTAACCGTGCTCCATGGAATACTCAGTGTTCCCCGCGCAGGGCACTTACTACAGAACCAGGGTGAAGGCCACATTTTAATTAGCACTGAAAGGATGAGGCCACATTAATTCGGCACTGCACGAAGCGGAATTTGTGAAGCCCACACTGAGGCATGCTGGTAGCTGCTTTGACTGTTCTACTTAAAGGAAAAGTGTGGAGCGGCAATGTGTTTACACTGCAGCCTGTCAGGGGCATCATGGGCCTTAATTACAAGCATCGCCAAGCACAGCAGCACGTTGACCACTCACACTGAGCACAGTTTATTGTACAGAGGCATCAAACATCCCTGTGATTCTGGAAAATTAATGTTAAGCTCAGTTCATTCTCCGTCTTGCTCAAAAGATATTTACTTAAAAGCTAAGTGTTTGATAAGGAAGTGGTGTGATATCGTGGAGCTTGGCTTCTGCTTACCAGCTGTCCTGACTTGGATCCTAACCTCTCCTAATGTGGAAGACTTGAATGATTATAATGCTTCCTTTCCTGATCCTACTGCACGTACTGGCTTTGGGGGAGCCTAGGCAGTTTGGATGCTCAACTTACTAGACCTGGATGGAGGTGGGGGTTCCTTGGGCTTCCCACAGGTCAGGGAACCCTAAGTGCTCTTCGGGCTGAGGAGGGAGGGGGACTTGATTGGGGGAGGGGGAGGGAAATGGGAGGTGGTGGCGGGGAAGAGACGGAAATCTTTAACAAATAAATAAATTTTAAAAAAAATTTAAAAAAAAATAATGCTTCCTTTCCTCAGACAACAAAAAATTGTGGGGCTCCTCTTTCCCACTCAGGCCACCAGGTCAAGAGGGGAAAGAGATGGAACAGCAGAAAGAGACAGATGAGCACGAACGGAGCTAGCCCTCCAGAAGATAGATTTCAGAGAATCAGCTTGATTTTATTCCAGAGTAAAAGGAATCTACAGGACTGGAGAGTCTGGACACAAACCTAATTTGCATTAAATGGCAGGCTCCCATCACAAGGCTTAGTACGTGGAGGTAGGAGGTAGGGTCTCATAACAGAGGTCGGTGCCAAGGGTCAAGGTAAAGATGAATCAGGCAGCTGGTTTAGAGGCCGCTTCTAGAAAAGGTCAGTCCTCCAGGCCCAGGGACGCCCTCCAGTAAGGGCAAGTGGAGACCAGGAGGCTTTACTGGGGGAAGGAGCTCCATGCTACCCAGCTATTGAGATAAGCTGCTAGGCTGCGTTGAGGCTGCGATCTCTGACCAGACAACAATGTACTCCAACAAATAATAAATAGGATAACACATACAGAGTGCAGTGCCCCACGTGTCGAGAGCATTTGGCTTATGCTAGCCATTATTACTATAGTGGAGGATGATTTTATAGGATGATTTATATCAATAATGTACAAGTTCAATACTGACCTCAACAAACTTACTATATCATCTGGGAAATAGGATTCTTCGTGTATAAATAAAAGTCTGGGCATTTGTAAGAAGTATTGACCAGAAAGTGAGTCAAGCTAAGCGGTAGCACCTGTCTATAATCCCACCACGTGGGAAGTGGAAGCAGGATTAAAAGGGTCAGGAGTTCAAAGCCATCCAGAGCTATACAGTAAGAGGTTACCGTCATCTGCACGAGACCCAGTCAAAAACACAACACACACATACAGAGTCACACACACACACACACACACACACACACACACACACACACACACACACCGGGGGGTGGGGGGACATAGTTGGGGAGGGGGAGAAAGAATATGAACGTGAATGTCTAATTATGAACTTTTAAATCTGCTACCACTCATTTAATTTTTATCTCCCCAAAGGGTTTTCCTCACCATCTGGGCCATCAATTAAAGCAGGTCTGAAAAGCCTTCATAATTTTCCTATATCACACCTCCTCCTCACCAAGAGAAGCTCTGTGGGTGGAAAGCAACAGAGAACACTGTACGTCATGCACAAAGCAAACATCCTCCAGAAGATACATGGGCCTCCCAGGAGAATCAAAAGACTTGTTTGGATCAGAATAAAAACATAAGATCCTTTTTTTAGGGCACGGATAACAACTACTTTTTTAGGTGGGGGAGAGGGATTAACTTCAAGTACTTTTATCAGAAGTGTGTCTGATTCCTCACATAACCAGAAAAACAAATCCCAGAATTTATATGGAAACACAAAAGATCACAGGAAGCCAAAACAATCCTTAGTATAAAGAACAGTATCACAACACCTGACCTCAAATTATACTACAGAATTATAGGGACAGAGGTAGCATGGTAGGCCACAAAAACAGACATGAAGACCAAGGAACAATATTGTGTGATATTTACATTGCATTCTGATCCTCCCAAGACTGACAATAAAGTTTGTTTTGAATTAGAGGGAGGAGCTAGCTACTAGCTGACCAAATTTAACCACAGAAGTTTTTGAAGACTGAGGACAGACAAACACAGGAAGTAGTGGGGCAGGGCTAAGAGAGGGTCTCAGTCTTTTGGATGGAAGGACAAAGAGATAGGAGGTCACTGGTGGCTTCTCCACCACTTCTCTGATCATTCAGATTCTTACCATGATATTTGACTCCCAAGATTTTATTGATAAGGAATAATTAGATAGACACATCAGAACAAAATACAAGCCTATAAATAAACCTACACAGCTACAGCAACCTAATTTTAACAAAACTGTCAAAAACATACACTTGGAGGCTTGGAGCAGTAAAGAGAACTGGCTGATCTTCCAGAGGACCTGGATTCACTTCCTAGAACAGACATGGCTCACAACCATTTTTAACTCCAGTTTCTGTGGGCACCAGGCACACATGTTCGCACATGGTGCACAGTCATACATGCAGGCAAAATAACCATACACATAAAAAAAATCAAAAGACTTTAAAAATTTTAATCATACACTGTCAAAAGGCAATCTATCCAACAATCAGAGTGCTTGCAAAATTGGATATGTACCCTCAGAAGAGTGAAAGTAGACCTATTCTCTCACCCACATGAAAATCAATTCAAAATAGAACAAAGACCTTAACTTGAAACCTAAAACTACTAAAGGAAAATGTTATCAAACTTGAGGTCAACAGTCTGTACTCTAAGCAGCCGAATTCTGGCACCTGTCCCAAATAAGCCACTTTTAATAGTATAGTTAATAATAAAAACCAGAAAAATAAGGTTTATTCAATGCGACCACATGGGAAGAGGGACAGAGAGATCCTGAGTGCTGCCTCCATCCATCTTTACTAGGGGACAAAGGTTTGCACATCCAAGCAGGCCCAGTCCAGCACACCTGGCCACCACTGACCATTTCATTATCTGGCTTCAGCCACATCCTGGGAAGTGGTCTAAGCTGTAGATCTGTTTCGTGAGAACAAGTTCCCTGTGGCAGGTGCTTTTCCTTCTGCCAGAATGAGATTCCTGAAGACATTCCCATTTCCTGGGGTCCACTGTTAAGTGTCTATTTAGCAAATACTAATGAGGATGAGGGAAAGAGGAACACTGATGGAGAGAGTAAAAACCGGGGCGGCCATGTAATGTGTATGATTCTTCAAAAACTAATACTAGAACTATCACATGACCCGACTATACTAGTTTGGGCATGTACCAAAGGCTTCTATGTCCTATCACAAAGATACAGGACATTCATTCTTATTGTTCCTCTGTTCACAACATTAAGGAAATATATTCACCATACATGTCAATCAATAGGTGACTGGATAATAAAAAATGTGGTATATATATTCAATGGACTTTTATTCAGTCAAAAAGAAAAATGAAATGAAATTTTCAAGAAAATGAATAGACCTGAGAAAGATTATATTAAGGGAAGTGACCCAAACTCAAAACACACGAGTATGAGCTTCTAATTTTTCTATACAAGCATTTATGTAGAAGTGGGTGTGAGAAGAAGCCATGAAATTAGAGAAGGAACTATGAGATGGGAAGTGAGGAGTATAAAAAGAGGGACACCAAGTGTGGAGCTGTGCACGCCTTTAATCCCAGCACACGAGACAGAGGCAGATGGATCTCTGAGTTCTAGGCTAGCCTGATAAAGTTCCAGGACAGCAGGACAGCTAGGGCTACATAGTGAGATCCTATCTCAAAAAGAAAGAGACAGAAAGAGAGACAGACAGTGGCAGAGAGAGAGAGAGAGAGAGAGAGAGAGAGAGAGAGAGAGAGAGAGAGAGAGAAATTTATTTAAAAGAAACGAAGAGGGGTGAGCTGTCTGCAGTTCTTTGTCTGGGGTGGGGCCCCTTGAGATTTCCCCTTCCACATTAGCATGTATATTGGTGCTGTCATTGTTCAGGTCTTCTTCCGGCATTCACATTACTAAGGGGTCATCAATGCACCTTCCCTCTCATTTCTAAGAGACAAAAAATCTCAACAACAGTCTTCTTGTTCCTGTGGCTCTTATAATCTTTCTGTCCCCTCTTCCCAATGTCCCTGAGCCTTAGGTGCAGGAGTTGAGTTGCAGATGTACCTGCTGGGTGTGGGCACCCCACAATCAGCTGACCAGTTTGAGTTTTCTCTAAGGAGCTCCATCTGCAAAGAAGTTTCTCTGAAGAAAGGTGAGCGCTACACTCACCTGTAGGCATAAGGTTAAGTTTTAGCATACAGTTAAGAATTATGCTGGTCTAGCAAGGTGGCAGTAGTAGGTTCTCCCATAAGACGTATAAACTTACTAGTTTCAGGTAGTTGCCTGTGTTTCCAGTACTAGGCATGATTTTCCTCTTGTTAAGGAGGGAAGCCTTTAATCCAATTAGAGAACTGTTGACTGCTGCCAAGATATAAGCATCACTGTTCCACCTCAGGGACAGCCTGTCTTGCTGGTCATTAGTGTGGTTCACAGCTGGGTAGGACTGCTGACTGCTTCCCTTCCTTGGCAGATTGCATTGCACCTTCTGGTACTATAAAAGCTAGACTTCAGGAAGTTCTGAGGACTTTTGGTCAAGACCCACACAAATAAATCTTCAGGGATGAGCCCCTAACTGATTATTCAATACCAAGTGAACAGCCCTGAAATCCTATAAACACTAGCAACTTAGACTCAGCAGGTTGAATTTAAATATTTATATACATACATACATAAAAATATATGCATATACATAAACACATGCATGCACACACACATATGAATAACCATGAATTTGAGAGGACTGGGGGAATAGGAGGGGTTGGAGGCAGAAAAGGGAAGGAGGAAAACAATGCAGTTATATTTTAATAAAAAATTATTTTAAAAAAGAGGTGTGGAGTATAACATATGTGGAATAAAGGCAGAATGAGGACTACTGGGGAAATGACACAAGGACTGGATGGGGTGAGGAGCTATGGGGTAGGATCAACCCATGAGTATAAAAATGTTCCATAGAATCTGTTTCTGTGCATGTTCCTCAAAAACGAAAAAAACCCTTATCTGAACAATTTATCTAATAGTTTTCATGAGACAGTTAAGGTGATAAGAATACATTTCTGGGGCTGGAAAAGTGGCTCGGCAGTGAGAAGCACTGGCTGCTCTGCAAAGGAGCCGGACTTGGTTCCCAGAACCCATAGGGCAGCTCATAAACATCTCTAACTCCAGCTCCAGAGGATCCAATGCCCTCTTCTGGCCTCTGTGGACTCCTACATGCATGTGACACAGAGAAACTCACACATGCACACACATACAGATAAAAATGATATTTTTAAATAATGTACTTCTGTCAACCATGGCAGCACATGCCTGTAATCCCTGCACTGGAGAGGCCAAGGTGCGAGGATCAGTGTAATTTCAAGCTGGTCCACATAAGAGGTTCAGGCCAGCCAGGGCTACATAGTAGTTATGACTCATTCTCAAACAAACAAACAAAAAAGGAAGCTGGTCAGATAGTTCATTAGCAAAGTGCTTTGCCATGCAAGGATGAGGACCTGTGATCAAATCCCAGCACCCATTTAAACAAACCAGGCATTCTGATTCACGTCTATAATATCAGCTCTGGGGAGGGGGATATGAGAAGATCATCAGGGCTCCCTAACCTGTCTGCCCAGTGAAATTGGTACACCCCAGACACTAGTAAGAAACTGTTTCAAAAAACCAAGATGGAAAGCCAGGTGTAGTGGTACATGCCTTTAAATCTAGCCCTCCAGAGGCTGAGACGGTAGATCTCTCAGTCTGCGGCCATCCTGGTCTACATAGTGAGTTCAGGCCAGCCAAGACTATATAGTGAAACCCTGTCTCAGCAATCAAAACGGAAGGCTCCCAAAAAGTGGAGGTCGACCTCTGGCCACCACAATGTGACAATATACCTTCACACTTGTGCTGCCACATGCACGTGACGACAAACAATAACACGTTTCTATCTTTATATCCATTGACCTGCCTTCTGATAAAGATACTCTAACAATTCCGGCAGAAATGAAGGGATTCTAAAGAGACGCTGTGTCTCCTAATCTGACTATCAGACTATTGATGCAAGGGACCCCCAAAGAAATAGAAATTTCCCCAAGAACCTCATGCTGAGAGAAAGGAAAGGTGTCAGCCAGAGGGGGATCTTGTCTCCCCAAAACAGTTTTCACACCTTTCTAACAAACGACAGCCCACCTTGCAGTCTAAGATTGAAGCCCAGACAACAATGGGCAAGTGGTGGAGGGACCACACGTGGACCAGGACTACTTAGATGGACACATCCTTCGCCCTCTCCTTAAACTTTGATCTCACTTAAGGACCTGAAGACACACATGGGAAGTCTGCTGGATCCTTTTGTCCCTGTGGTGGTTTTAATAAGAATGGCCCCCACAGGTCATTTGAATGTTTGGTTCCTAGTTGGTGTAACTGTTCTAGGAAGGATTAGAGGTGTGGCCTTCTATAACTGTTTTAGGAAGGATTAGAGGTATGGCCTTCTTGGAGGAGGTGTGTCACTGGGCAGGGGGAGCTTTGGAGTCTTCCAAAGCCCATGGCAGATCCAGTCTGGCTCTCTTTCTGCCACGTTCCTATGGATCAGATGTGAGCTCTTAGCTACTGCTCCAGCACCATGCCTGCCTGTCTGCATGCTCCCTGCCATGATGATCATGAAACTGCAAGCAAGCCCCCAACTAAATGCTTTCTTTCATAAGTTGCCTTAGTCATGGTGTCTCTCTACAGCTAGAAAAGCAACTAAGACAGTCCCTCTTCCCTATGTGGCCACACTGAATAAATATTCTTCTGTTCCCAAACTTTTTTTTTCTTTTGGTTTTTTTTTTCAAGACAGGATTTCTCTGTGTAACAGCTCTGGCTATCTTAGAACTCACTTTGTAGACCACGTTGGCCTTTAACTCACAGATATCCACCTGCCTCTGCTTCCCAATTGCTGGGATTGAAGGCGTGCGCCACCATCATCCAATTCTGTTCTCCACTTTTAGTTTGGCTTTTTAAATTGATGTACCAAGGAATGATGGCCAGCCCTCACTTGGGGCACAGGTTGTAATGCCCAGTTCAATAACAACTTTCCATATCATGTGATTAACTTTTATCAATGAATTATAATCTTATAGACACTAGTGCAAAAAATAGCACAATGATTTATAAATATATTTAGGGGAGCACTGAAAAATCTCTACTGGAAAAAGAAAAGTAAAAGGGCATAAATCAGGAAATTAACGTACACAAATAACTGGCAGAAGTTTAACTTACAAATATAGTTAACCGAGACTAATAAATGCTGTCTTCTCCAGTACTACTACCAGAGATGATCAGGACAAAGTGAGAGAAGGCTCTAACCAGATTCTTTATATGCGCACCCTCAAATCCCCTTCTAGTCGGTGAAGAGTGCGAAGAACAGAAGACAATTAAGGGAATGCAAACAGACTTCAACATCATGTACTTTTATTACTCTGGCACCTGTATCTGAGCCTGCCACTCTGACTCCAACACCCACATGCTTAGGGCTTTCCCCAACACCTCATCTCACTCCTGTGCTGCACAACCTGCATGCATTTAAACAGGGACTTTCCCTAAGTTCTGGCTCTATTGACGAAACACCAACGGGTATTAGCGAGGAGGAGAGTCGAGGAACAGAGTGTTTATTGAGTGTCCCTGAAAGCATCAGCAGGTGGAAAGCTAAACATCACCAAATGGCAGGGAAATCACATGGACAGGGAGCTCTGATAATGTTAAATAAGACCCAGGAAAGATAGAGAGAAAACACTATTAGTTCAATGCACAGTTCCGTGCATGGCAACAACGTCCTGAGTACACGGCAGGAAAGGGTTCTCCCTACCACCTCGACCACCTTGTTGATGACAAGGCCAACATAGAAGCAAACAGCTTGTCCACCTAGAAGAGGCATTTACTTGTGGACTTGGGCTGGCACCTGTACATCAGAGTTCTTACCATACACGCAGAAAAAAAACTCCTTGGTAGATAAAAAAATAATTTTCTTGCCCCAAAAATTGAAGCTAATTTAGCAAATCCCAAATATCTCACATGAACTCTCTAAATTTTGCTGGTATTGGCCACGGGGTATTGGCCACGGGGCGTCAACTTTTGTTTCACTAAGAAAAAGCTTTCCAAACAGATTTCCAATACCTTGGGGCTGTTCTTACTTTTTCTTATGGGTCTACGTAGAGATGATATGCATAGTCAGGCTTGGCAGGGCCAGCCCTCCAGAGGCAGAAGCAGGAGGATCTCTGTAAGTTCAAGGCCAGCCTGATCTACATTGTGAGTTCCAAGACAGTTAGAACTACACAGAGAGACTGCCACAGAAGGGGTGGGAAAAGGAGGAAGAAAGAAGAGAGGAGAGAATGATGAGAGAAAGGGAGGGAGGAGAGAAAGAAGAAAAATACAGGGGCAGCTCTTCTTCTAGAAGGCAGAGCCAGTGCCATTCATTCCTGGGCATGCAGCAGGCTTGCCCTAAATACTGACTAGTCCCAAGGACTGGATCTGAGCCAGATTTATAAGGAAACTAAGTGAGAAAGGAAATGTTTCCTGTGTGTTACATAAAGTTTGTTTTTACACAGTGAAATAATTAGGAAAAAATTAATGCTGTTCTCAAAAAGACAAACAACAACAAAATATTACATTTAATTAAAAAAAAACAGGCCAGGTATGCTGATGAAAAACTGTAATCTTAGCACTTAGGAGGCCAAGATGGAGGAAGTACAGCTTTGTGGCCGACTCCACGCACAGCAAGACCTTGCCTTTCTGGGGAGAGAGGGCAAACTAACATCCTGACAGAGAGTCCTTGATTCTAATCTATTTTCCATAATCCATGGGATTGAGCAAAGAACGAGTAACCTGAAATAAGGATTATCCAGTCAGAAACCCAGCAAATGTTAAAGAAAACGGTTTTGACTTCGTCACAGTTCTTAAACAAGAGCTAGCTCCACAGCTAGACATGAGCCTGCTCCTTCAAGCAGCAACAGCCATTAAGATTTAAGGAACGCTTCTGCAGAAAGGTGCTGACTAGTGTCAACATGCTCCAAAAAAGTTTACCAAAAGATTCCACAGGGATCAAAAATGATGCCAGGGTGGCTGTAGAGATGGCTCAATGGTTAAGAACACTTGTTGCTCTTGTAGAGGAGCAAGGTTCAGTTTCAAGCACCCACATGGTGTTTTGAAACCAACCATAATTCCAATTCTAGGGGATCCAATGCCCTCTTCTGACCTCAAGCACCAGGAACACACATGGTGCACATACATATATGCATGTAGGCAAAACATTCAGACACACAAAATCAAATAAATCCAACAAAAGGTTTTAAGAAAATAATGCCAGTGGCTGGAGAGATGGCTCAGCAGTTAAAAGTGCTGGCTGCTCTTCCAGAGGAGTCTTGATTCCCAGCACCCACATGGTGGTTCACAATCATCTGTTCATCCCGGTTCTGGCCTCCAGGGGGCACTGGGCATACAAGTGGTACACATGCATACTTGCAGACAAAAACACTTATACACATAAAACAACCTAAAAATGTTTTAATGAACTCATGTGCTCTATTCCTGACTGCATGATGCAGAATGGCCAGTACCTGGGACGATCCAATTAGCCGAGGCCCTGCAGTGCAGAGCACCTACCACGGCCATTAACAACTGTGGCTACACTCTGCCAGCTCTGCCTCTCAGAAACTGGCTCTCAGTACCAACCACTGAGGAGGAGGATGGCAAAGGAAATGGAGCCATTCCTATCTTAAGGTGTCAGCCCTCATCCCAAGCTCTCAGTGAGGCATGAACCTCGAGGACTAAGGGTTTCTGCAGAACATCCTGCAAATGCAGTGACTCTCAACAACCCCCAGGACACCCATGCCCTTTGGGGTAATTTATAAAGCATTCTGGGAAGTACCAAGAACACGGGCACCCAACAAATGTTTAACAATATTAAGCCAAACTAAATTTATTAAGATTTATTGAGTTAGTTACTTGTCCAATTAGTAAATCTAGCCACTGTCTACCAAAGGAGAGACGAATCAAGATGTTTATCAGTGACCAACTGCACAAGCCAATATACCAACACTGTCAGCCTGAAGTGCAGGGTGCTGGAAACACCCAAAGAACCATTCTCTGCTTGAAGGAAAGCATCCTGGAGTAAATACTGAACTGAGTTTTGAACATCAGGAATGAAGAGACTTCAAGGGGCTGCCATCCGAGAATGAAAAAACAACATTGGGAATCTGGTAATAACAAAATCAACCAGAGAGCAGGGAAGCCTTCCCTTCCACACCCGAGGACTCAAGTCTCGGCCCTTGTGAATCCACTATGTCAAATCCAGTCCTCACATGCACACAGAAGAACCGACTCTTCCAAGTTGTCCTGGAACTTTATATACAAGCTATGACATACACATTTATGCAAAATGAATAAAATGTAATTTTAATTTTTTAAAGGAAACCGGGGATAATTTTTTAAATTGACTTATTAATTATACATAGTGTTCTGCCTGCATGTATGATGGCTGCACCGCCAGAAGAGGGCACCAGATTTCTTTACAGATGGTTGGGAGCAACCATGTGGTTGCTGGGAATTGAATTCAGGACCTCTGAAAGAGCAGTCAGTGCTCTTAACCATTGAGCCATCTCTCCAGCCCCAGAATTTTAATTTTTTTAAATAGGGATTCTGATGCAGAAGTTTCTGTCATATGGGTTACCTGCTCTTAGTACTAAACCATGGGGCACAGAAAGGACACAGGAGGTTCATAAGAACTGATACCCTCTTCTGTCATATGAAGGCACTGTATACATAATAATAAATAAATCTTTTTTTTAAAAAATGATACATATGTCTTAATGGCATACATTTTCCATTTTCTATGCCAAATAAAAATGATGACCTTCCAGACATGAAAAAAAAAAAGAATACTATTCCAAAGTGGCAGGTGAACACTCTCTTTCATAGCCACCTCTTAGTCCTGATGCCGACAACATAAACCTGAATCCTAGTCGTCCTGGTCAAAAATGCCAGTGCACCCAAGAAACTCATTTCATAAAGTCATTAGCGCTTTGCAAAATAAGAGTTCAGATGCCAACTACCAACCACAGATGGTTGCCCTTGGTCCTTAGGAAACTGGTTCTGCAACCCCCATCATGCAAAAAACCTGGAGACGCTCAAAGTCCAATCTATTATCTATCTATCTATCTATCTATCTATCTATCTATCTATCTATCTATCTATCTAAGGTGTATGATGTGTATGAGTGTTTTGGCTACAATTATATCTGTACACCAAGTGTGTGGTTGGTGTCTGCAGGAACCAGGAGAAGCACTGGATCCCATAGGATAGCTGTGAGCCATCGTGCAGGTGCTGGAAACCAAACCTGTGTCCTCTAGGAAAGCAGTCAATATTCTTAACCACTGAGCCATCTCTCCAGCTCCTCTCAAATGCTTTATAAAATGGCATAGTACCCACACATTAGTGTAGCTCTCAGACCACATTAGAGCAGTCTCAATATAATGGACAGTGGTTAACATAGAAACTCACAATTAGAGTGCAAAAAAAAAAAAATGACAGGGGCTGGAGAGATGGCTCAGTGGTTAAGAGCATTGCCTGCTCTTCCGGAAGACCTGAGTTCAATTCCCAGCATCCACATGGCAGCTCACAGCTGTCTGTAATTCAAATTCCAGGGGATCTGACATCCATAGCAAAACACCAGTGCACATAAAATAAAAATAAATCAAAAATTTTTTTAAAAAATGACAGCCACAAATTGGACAACTGTATCACATCTCCTCCTCCCAAGACTCAGCATCTGTAGCAGAAGAGAGGAAAGAATATAAGAGTCAGAGGTCAGAAGGTCTGGAGCAAAACAGTATCTTTGTGCATGTCAGGACCATTGAACTCGGGCACTCACTGCAGTCAACCTTCTAGCAGGGAGCACAGCCGAGAGATTCCTCATCCCACACTCCTCACCCCTCCTGAGGAGCTGACAGTTGATGGCTTCTGGGTGCAGAGAGGCAGCTTACCTTAAGGACCTGACCCTGGGAGACTGACCATGGGACACAAAGCTCTTTCATGTTGTAAATTCAGTTTTAGAATCCCATTATATAACAATCCAATTATGTCTAAATTCAGAAATCTCAGTAGATTTCAGAAGAAAAGCATCTTCAAAGCAAAGCATTTGAGGTCTTCAACACGGCAAGTAGCTGAAGCGATTTCAAAAGAGAGACGGCTCTGTTATACACCGCCAGAGGAAAAAAAAATCCTACTATTGACTGCCCCACAGCCGAGAGATTCCTCAGCTAAGAGCTTGAAAGTACCCTGGAATCAATGTTCAGATGATGAGACCTGACCTTAAAGAAGTGTTTGCTGAACGGTTCTGAACATCCCTGACTAACACTGTTTCTTTCTGAGAACCAGCTGTGCTCAACTTTTTGATTGGTAAGAGTCACGCCAAGGACCCCGTGGCCTCAAACGCCCAGGATGACCCTGAACTCCTGATCTTCCTTCCTCCATCTCTGAGAGCTGTGCTAGCAGGCAGACACCACACAGCTTGTTTTCATTTCTCTGCCACCTCCTTTACAACCGTCCTTGCATGTATCCAAGTGAATCCTGAATTTCTATACACTGAAGATCCGGGACATGATAAAAAAAAAAAAATCAGGTCTGGAATTAAAAAACAAATGCACTAAGGAATTACTGTGTAGACTTTTGCCTGTATTTTTATTTGATTGTTTATTAGAGACAGGGTTTCTCTGTGTAACCCTGGCTAACCTGGAACTTTCTCCATAGACCAGGCTGGCCTCCTGCCTCTGCCTCACAAGTGCTGGGATAAAAGGTGTGCATCACCACCGCCCTGCAGTGGGTTGGCATTCTTAATTAGGCCTAATTTCTATGTGTATCAGTGTTTGTTCCTGGGACAGCGCTGAAACTGTAAAGGGGGAAGAGTTTGCTTAGTTCGTGTTTTCAGGACCTGCAGTCCACCATGCCATGGAGGCGTGTGGCATGGCAGTTCAGCTAAGATCATGGAGACCAGGAAGCACATCTAGATGAAAAGAAGGAAGAGAAGGAGGCAGGGAAGGAATGGGGGAGAGAGATAGACCAAGATCTTATGGTCAGGACAGGAGCGCTCAGACAGCCCCACGGGTGTGCTTACTAATCTCCAGGTGCTTACGCATCACACTATCAGAGAGGACATTTTCTCTTTTTGCTGTATTTGGTTTGGCTATAAACTGTCTGGCTATATTTATCTACCTAAATGTCTTGTGTATGTGTGCTTGTCTGCATTTATGTATGTGTACTCCACGTGTGCCTGGCAGCTACTGAGACCAGAAGAGCATGTCGGACCCTTGGAACTGGAGTTCTAGATGGTTGTGAGCTGCCAGATGGGTGCTGGGAACTGAACCCTGTTCCTCTGCCAGAGCAGCCAATGCTCTTAGCAATGGAGCCATATTTCCAGCCCTGATCATCTGACTTTAAATGATGAGTCTGGAACCCAACTATGAGTCTCTGGAGCCATCACTCAATGAGAGAAACTATTTCCATGACTTTTATTTGGAAGCAGCATTTTAGACCCCTAGGGAACACACGCTTGTGTTTTGGATACTCCATAGGAAATTAAAATGTCTTCCAAAACTATTTTTATGAACATTCACATTAATTGCAATGGAAAAAGTAGGACCAGCAGGTAAAAGGGCCCGCTGCCCATCCTGGTAACAGAAATTCGGCCCTTGGGACTGAAGCGTTCCCAGAAACGTCATAGGGTGGCTAATGAGGACACATAGCTTCAGCTCCAGGGGCTCTGACACCTTCCTCTCGATTCTGTGGGGGGTACCTGCAAGCCTGGCACACGCTCAGAAATAAATAAAAAGTAAATCTTTAAAAAAATTAAATCAAAGCAATATGCGTATCATTTCAGAGAGGTTAATTTGGTGATTTTCCCAGCACAGTCTGGTGCTAACACAGCCCCAGGAGAGAACAGAAGAAATAAACTACAGGGATGAATTTGTTGCTGGAACTCCTCTTCCATCATCTCTTCCACCTGTGGAGTCCATTAGCATAGCCCTCCCCACCCCCACACTAATGTTGAGAGGATGCTTCCTAGCAGTGGATGAGAGGTTTGGACCCCACTAAGGCCAAGGTTTTTTTTTGTTTTTGTTTTTTGTTTTTCAAGACAGGGTTTCTCTGTGGTTTTGGAGCCTGTCCTGGAACTAGCTCTTGTAGACCAGGCTGGTCTCGAACTCACAGAGATCCGCCTGCCTCTGCCTCCCGAGTGCTGGGATTAAAGGCGTGTGCCACCACCGCCCGGCTAAGGCCAAGGTTAAGGCCCACGGCTAATGTCTTACCTGCTGTTTGCAAATTAAGGCCAAGTTTCTCAGAGTGAGTTCAGAATCGGGGCTGCTGAGGTGTCTGTCTGGTGTTTGGTTCTCTTGAACTCACATAATTTACTCTTGGTGTTTCTCTTGTCAAGTACGTTTGCCATGTGCGAAGTAAATAAGATCTGTTAAAACTTGGTTGCTATTCTTACCTGTGCACAACACCTTTTAGCTCACACGTTTTTTAAGGCGTAAGAGACTTCGAGGAAGAAAATTAGCTCAGTTTTGAAGATACCATTTAAAAAATAATCACTATTTCTTAACAATTTCATACATGTATACAGTGAAACATGATCATATCTACTCCCATTTCATCCTCAGCTTCCTCTGAGCCTCCCCGAACAAGACCCCTCAAAACTTGTGTATCTCTTTTTCTTCCTTTCTTTTGGATAGGCCACTAAGTCCTGTTGATGCTGCCCAGACACGTGTTGGTTGGGACCATGCACTGGAGAATGGGAAACCTGCCAGAGGCCACACACTCATACAAGAACAATTCTCCTCTCTCAGCATCTCACCTGCCGGTACCTCCTCAGTAAGGGACGGTTCCTAGGGAATACTTCAGTTATGCTGGCATTTTGGCTGGACTGATTCTGTAGACGTCTTTCCCAGGTGACAGTGAGCACTGTGAGTTGACGGGTGTGACAGCTGAGTCAAACATTCCCCGTCCCCTCCCACCCTCTAGCTCTCCCATTCCTTTCTACTTCTCCTTAGTGTTCCCCGAGACTCGGTGGTGGCGGCGGCAGCGGCAGTGGGAATGGCATGTGATAACAACATCCCACTTAGGACTGAGCACTCCGTTTCTTATTCTCAGAACGCGGACAGTCATGCACCTCCCCAACAACTGCTGCCCTGTGCACAAACAAGCTTCTTTGACCGGAGTTGAGAACCCAGGCCTGAGTTTAATCACATACACTGAAAGCCAACTTGACAATGTTACATATGACAAATTAACCTATTGGACTTCTACCCTAGGTTCTGTGATCTTCCCAGTCACGGGTTGTTGAACTGGGTTATGTACCAAGGCAAGACATTCTCTTCTGTGGAGCATGCTTCTGATCTCAACAGGACGCTATTACTCCGGTTTTTTGTTTGTTTTTGTTTTGTTTTGTTTTTTACCAGTTTTTAATCTTATGACTTATTTATCCCCCTTTTCTCTGTTATTTGTAATGGAAGAATCATGGTCACATGATTTGACCAGTGTAAGTCCCCTTACCTCCAAGGGTTTAGCTTTCTGGATGACAGTGTGGTTGGTACCCTTCTTTCCAAAGAGAAGCTGGGAGATGAAGCTGGGCTCTAGAGAACTGCAGCTTTCCCTCATTTTACAAGTGTATGGCTATGTAATCTGGAGAAACTGATAATAAAACTTGAAGTGTTGGTTCTCTGCTGGAAGATCCCGAGGTTAGTAGTATGCTGTCATGCTCTGTGGAGTCTACCTTCTCTTTTTGTTTTGTTTCTCTGAAGCTTTGGAACTTTCTCTGTAGACCAGGCTGGCCTCTAATTCACAGAGATCTGCCTGCCTCTGCCTCCCAAGTGTGCGCCACCACAGCTCCCACTGTCTTCTGAGTAACCGCTGCATTCCTGTCCACTAGTTCTGCTACTCCAGCCGACCTGGTGCACATGCAAGGCACTGCCTTTCTACCTGTTCCTTTTCATCTCTCTTCACAACATCCGCTTCTGAGGCCATCTCTTTCCCTTCTACCGTCCTATTCATCACAGCAAACAGGAGCTGAATGTGACTTTAAACCTCTCTTCTGCTGCGTACTATAAGTCAGTTTCCTTATCTAGAAGCCAGGAGTAACACATACCTCTGTGGGGTTATTTTACAAAATACTGGGTGTATAAAGCTCCCATCAAAGTACCTAACAGTAACAAAAATAATCTATGAGTGTGTTAGAGTTAAGATGGACAAATTCAGTTTATGATGGCTCATATCCAGCCTGGGCTACATGGTGAGTACTAGACCCGTCTGGGCTGCATTGCAAGGTCCTAGCTCAAAAGAAAAAAGAAAAGAAGAGAAAAGAAAAGAAAAATCAAAAGTAAATGACTTAACACATTAATAGTTCATGTGGAACACATTCAGCAGAGCACCTGGCACAACCTTAAGTGCTTTGTTAGGTTTGCTTTTCAGCACTAAATGTTAGAGATTTACTGTTATCTTTTTTTTTCAAGACAAAGTTTCTCTGTAGCTTTGGTGCCTGTCCTGGAACTAGCTCTTGTAGACCAGGCTGGCCTCGAACTCCAAGAGATCCGCCTGCCTCTGCCTCCTGAGTGCTGGGATTATCCTTTCCTGCAGCTACATATGTAGGCTACATACACAAGCTGCAATTCATTTAACTCCTAGTTATCTAACGACAATGTGAAGCTCCCTAGGCTTCCCGCCCTCCCCTCTGGAGGAAGCCCTTCCAAGGCCCTGGATTCCATCTACCAATGTGCCCTCAGCTATGCAAAAGACACTTTAGCTATAATTAAGATTTCTTTTCTTCACTTTGCCTATTCCCTGTTATACTTCTTTTTATAAAAATGGTATCAGAATAGCCACAGGTATTTTTCCCAGTTAAGAAGAGTTGATTTGGGAGGTTGCAAATTAAAAAAAATAATAAAAATTCTTATGTTGGAAATTTTTATTCAAGATACAATTGGTTGTCCTAAATTCTTCTGTAAAATATTAATCTAATTTTAAAATTCATGAGTAAAGAAGAAAAACATTTCTCGGACATCATTAGTCCCAAAAGTGGTTCTCTGATTATTTATAGAAAAGATTAGACCTCTTATGCCTGGGGGACATTTTCCTGCCTGAACCAGAAAACACTGAACCACAAGACATTTTAGTGGAAATTCTAGCGTGTTTTGGAGTAAAGGAGATACCACTGTAACTTGCTGAGTTTAAACTAAGAATAGACAACTGGTTCAATAAATAAATACCCTAAGTGGATGAAGCTAGCTATACGGCATATGTACAAGTCAGCTCTCAGGAGACTGAGGCAGGAGGATGTTGAGTTCCAGGCTGGCCTAGGAAGACCAGGTCTTAGAAGAGACAAATGACAGAGGAATCCAGGACAGAAAGGGGTACGTGACTAACTCAGCCTCCACACTCTAATGTGCTGATAGCGGGAATTCTAGTTGGTTTTATCTTCCCCAGGATTTTTCAGTGAAACCTGGGTTTCACCTTTTGAGATTACTGTGTTGTACAGGTTTTAGGTGAAGGACATTCTTTTTTCTTTTGTAAACCAGAAAAAAGTAGGGGCAAGTAGAGAAAAAGAAACACCCAACCCAGCAAAGTTCAAGATCCAAAGATACAATGAGCTGCATGCAGGAGCATTAAACGAGAGCAATGTGGGATTGATTAAGTTCTGGCCTCTCCAATCTCTCTCCTAGATATACTTGTATTCATTTCAGCTCTTTAGTTAAAGTCTTTAGAGTCTGGAAGTGTGGCTTGCTGCTTAAGTTAGAGGCGTATACTGGACAGCAAATCTCTGCCTTGTTGCAGACCTAGCTAGACAAGACTAATTTTCCTTTGTCTATACAATGTTCTTGCATTGGACTTCTGTGCAAGAAGCTGTTTTATAACAATCTTGTTACTTAGCAACTGGGCTGAGGATCAGGAGGCTGGGACCTTGCTGCTGGTCCACTGCTGTCCCAACTTGTTGGTTCCCCCTTTTCTGCTGTTTTTTTACCTACAGGCAAATCCTTACCTATCCGCTCACTTAGACACATGGGATGCTGAATTTTAGAGTGGAGAGATGCTGTAAGGCAGAGCCTTTCCACTTCCGATGGGGAATCTGCTCACGGGCTGCAGTGTTGAGACATGTATCTGCTCACTGCACGCCAGGGCCACTGAAAATGACCCAGATACTTCCAGCTGTGCGTGCATGTCAGTATCCCCACTGAGTACCATGCTCTAAGACTCTGCGGTGGGAGGCAGCTGAGGCCTACAGCACTGCGCAACAAGCTATAGACCCTGACTATTAAGTGGTAGAACTGAATATCCAGCTTCATGAATGCACTTGACAAATGTTTCTCTGATGTACATCACCACCTCTGAACCCCTTGCCATCCATCCCAAAACAGTGGTTCTCAACCCTGTGGGTCATAAGACAACCAGGGAATTCCAGTCTAGTGACAAGTGCAGGAGAATGCGTCTCAGGAATCCAGTGTCTATTCACCACCATTCGCCAGACAGAATTAACTGTCGTAGGGTTTATGCTCAACTCATTGGTATTTTCCATTTTACTTTCTAGTCTACGCTCCTTTTTTGTTTTGTTTTTCGAGGGTTCCTCTGTGTAGCCCTAGCTGTCCTGGAACTCACTCTGTAGACCAGGCTGGCCTCAAACTCACAAAGATCCGTCTGCCTCTGCCTCCCAAGTGTTAGGATTAAAGGCAAGTGACACCACCACCACCTGGCCAGTTTTTAATAAAGACAAAAATTAGGGACTGGAGAGATGGCTCAGTGGTTAAGACCCCTGGCTTCCTTTCAATAGGAGCAGGGTTTTATTCCCAGGGGATCCAATGCACTCTTCTGGCTCCCATGGGCACTGTGTGCATGTGGTCTACAAAGGGAATTCCAGGACAGCCAGGGATACACAGAGAAACCCCCATCTCGAAAAACAAAACAAAATAAAAAACCATCAGAGGCACCTAGGGACAAATCTTAGCTCTCACCCTCATCAAGGATCTGCAACAGCTGAGACCACCACAAAACAGTCATAAAGCAGAGTTGAAAATCCAGTACCAATGATACACCTAAGGCCTAGGGAACATTTCAGAAGAAAAGGGGTAAAGGCTGTAAGAGCCAGAGGAGCAGGGAATTTGCTGTGAGACTGTCTGTGTCTTCTAGAAACAATAAACTTGTCTCAAAAAACAAATAAACACAAACAAACAAAAACAAAAAGCAAAAGAATGCTAACCCAAGCAATTATCTATGCCTTTTTGGTTCTTGGTAAATAAAAGCAGGAACTCTTGAGATACTAGTATGTTAAAGAAGAGAGGTTTAAATGGGGTTGGGGGCAATTTAAACAAATGCTATGGCTCCAACCATGAGCTTTTCCAAACTTTCACAGCAGGCCTTCAAGTGACACTTACCTGGCTCTAGGCCACATCCAAACGTTTGGAAGAAGAATTTTCTGTTGGAAGTTTTCAAAACTAGCAAGTGCAAGCCGGGCGATGGTGGCGCACGCCTTTAATCCCAGCACTCGGGAGGCAGAGGCAGGCGGATCTCTGTGAGTTCGAGACCAGCCTGGTCTACAG
>NC_022012.1:21321245-21333846 GCF_000317375.1 Microtus ochrogaster
ACCAAAAGCTACGGAGAAACCCTGTCTCTAAAAAACAAAAGAAAAAAAAAAAAAAAAAAAAAACAAACTAGCAAGTGCAATAATAAAGAGTGAATGTGTACTGGTTCAGTTAGCCACTTAAAAACTTTGCTGTATTTCTGGAAAGTCACTTCTTAGGATCTAACATTCAAAATTAGAAGTCATTATCTAATTCCACAGGAAGAGAACCATGAATATTTTGGTGGTAGTGTAAAAGAGGAGGTGTGATTTTAATTACTTTCAAATTATCTGGATTAAAACCACTATTATTTCCCCAAGATGCAAATATGAATCACATGAACATCTGGAAAGAATCTAGGATGTCCAACACCCATAATGCAGTGCGCCTTCTATCACCCAGGAAGAGGGCGCACATGAACAGGGTACAGTGGGTGGCATCTGTCCTTTAAAGACAGCATTCATCCTGTACAAGCAAGAATCTCAGATTTCAGCTGGAAGCTCCAGGTCACCTCTGTCCAGCTGTTATTAAAACGACGGACACCGGATGATTATAACTCTCCCATCTATGTTGCTGTTTCTTGGATGGCAGATGGTCAGAGATTACAATCTCAGGACCAGGCACGTAACTAAAACGCCAGAGCCCCAACCTTGAAGCAGTGTTATGCGCACTCTCTCTCCCCAGAGACATCACACCATCCTGGAAGGGTATGAAATAGAGCAGATGACATTTGAATGACAAAAGTGTTACTTTCAAAACAAGCATTAAAAGAATGGTGGGCAGCTCTTGTGTTAATCCAAAGAGAAAACAAGCAAAACAGAGCTTTGCAGAAATGCAGGGCACCCCAAAAGCAAGGCCTTGGCTGCACCCCTGGACGCACAGGCAGCACAGGGTAGTAAAAGGACAAACAGAAATGACTTGAGCTAAACTAGAAAGCAGGATGGGGGCACCGAGAGCACTGTCTTTATCTGAACATTTCAGGATTCACCATGTCCTTAAGCCAAAGGGAACAAAGGGAAGCAGAGCTTGACATTTTAAATTATTCCAGGGATCCTGTGAGAGGGAACAGTCACCCTGGAGGCTGGCAGCAGCCACTGAATGGAACCCTGCTCTCAGAAAAAGCACCCCTGAATTAGGTTCAGTTGTCAGAGATTAACCATGTTTCTTTTAAGCATGGAAACAAACCTCATGCAAAAGCCAAAAGAAGCAAGAAATAGTAGTCTCACATGCCTTTAGATATTTGGGATGTCAAATATGGAAAATAAGATAGCTATGCATAAATGTTAAACTTTGTGTGTTGATTGAGACAGGCTCTCAATCTACAGCCAAAACTGGGCTCATACTCAAGTCCCTCCCGTGTGAGTGTCCTGAGTGCCAAGACTGATTATAGACACATATCACTATGTCCAGTCTAAAGCTTTTCAAAACTCAAAAATGTAAACAAAAAGTCCCGAGAAAAACAAGTAAAATTTTAGAAATGAACAAAATAATCAGTAGGGGGAGGCCCCCAGGCATGGGTCAACAACAGATGTGATAGGGCTGGAAGCAGAAGTCGTGAGTTGCGGAACTCAGAACAGCTTACACGGCAGGAATATAAAAATATGAGGAAAACTAGCCGTTGTGGAGGGCACAGTAACTGAATACATTTAATCAGAGCCCCTAAGGGAAAAAAATCAATAGGGAATAAAAAATCATAGATACACAAATTATAAAATGTAAGTAGAAAACTAAAAAGAAATTCGCCTTAGTGACACACTGCACCAACATTTCAAAATGCCCCCCAAAAGAAAGGAAGGGGGATGGCCTTTCATGTAGCTAGGGAAAAGAAAGATAAGCAATATGGAGGAGACAACAGATAAAATTTAGACATCTTAAACAGAGGGCACAGAGAGTTCACATACACTCTCCCTCAACCTCCCTCTACTCTCCCAAGATAAAATGACTGACAATCTAAAATAATGTATCCAGTAAATGATTATTTCAAGAACAACACTAAAGCCAGTATAGTTTGAGACACAGGAGCCCATGGAAGCAGTTTTAGTTCCCTGGGGTCAGCTGCAGTCTGAAATGGTAAATGAAAATCCCAAAAGCAGGAGTTCCCAGTGAGAAACTGCCACTCTGAGTGGCGAGGTGAAATCTTAGGCGACCCTGCTCCATCCCTCCTAGGGCATGGACCCCGCCCCCACCCTTCACATCTACACCACAGATATGACGGTTCACTTTAGGAGCATCTGACGACAACTGGATCAATCATCACAATATCACACCGTAGCCACGTAACCCTGATTTTACTTAAGGGCCCCAAATGCCAACACTGGCAATTCAGACATGGCACAGACAATGCTACTCTTGAGTGAAAAGTTGAAAATGTTTGCCTTGATAAGCAAAGAAAAAGAAGTCATTGGAAGCTGCTAAGATATGGTAAGAATGGATCTTCTAACTATGAAATCATGACAGAAAAAGAAATACATTGTATTTCCCGGTCCTCAGACTGCAGGCATCTCAGCCACAGTCCATAGTAAATACTTAACTATGGGGAAGGCATTAAGGTCATCCTGCGGACCAGAAGCACCACAGGACACACAGGGTTCTGTTCTGTCCAGTCTTAGAAATCCACTGGGGGTCTTGGAACAGTCTCCCTGCAGCTAAGAGGAGGGTCTAGAATATAAAGAGAAGCTAGGCTAGAACCAGGGTGCTCATACTGCAGCATATTACTGAAACTACCAACAGTGCTTTCTAGGCCAGTGGTTCTCCACCTTCCTTAGAGCTGCAACCCTTTAATACAGTTCCTCACATTCTGGTGACCCCCAAACCATAAAATTATTTTCATTGCTACTTTATAACTAAAATTTTGCTACTGTTATGAATCATAATGTTAATATCTGAGTTTTCCGATGGCCCTAGGAAACCCCTGTGAAAGAGTCATTCCCACCCAGAGGGGTCGAGACCCACAAGTTGAGAATCACTGTTGTAGGTATTCTTTCTACCCTAATCTTCTTGACTTCTTTTGTTCACATATATTTCTACTTCTACCTGACAGATGAATTTCTACACTGTAAAGCCAAATGTTCTTAACAGGGTGTTGTGTTTAGATGCTTTATAACTATTGCCAATGATCTCCAAGGGACAATGGCTTCTCTATTTTTTTATAGGTCCACAGAAAAGCTTTGTTAAGTCCCACTACCCAGCAACTATTAGCCCTCAGAAAGGTGGGGCCTCATGAGCTCTTCCCCCTCTGTAACAGGATGCTGACAAGTCCAATCCTGTGCAGGTAGTCACAGTCCTTGAGAGCTGAAGGGTGCAATGGCTATGTGTCACACGTTGCTCCAACCCTTCTTCAGGTGTTTTCATCCTTTCTTTCTGCCTCCTCTTGTGCACTGGCCTCTGAGCCTTGGAAAAGGCACTATAGTTGCCTCAGTTAGGATTTGGCTCTTTTATTTATTGTGACCTTGGGCCAGGCCTCAGATTCCACACCTACAAATTCGGTACCTGCAGATAAAAACGACTGCTAAGACCAGTTGAGACAGATCAAGTTTACATCCCCCTGAAGTTCATGTTGAAGCCTTAATTGCTAATAAGATGGTATTAGGTACACGCTTTAAGAAGGAACTAAGCAGCCAGAGGTGGTGGCACATGCCTGTAATCCCAACATTCGAGAGGCAGAGGCAAGCGGATCTCTGAGTTTAAGAACAGCCTGGTCTACAGAGCTAGTTCCAGGATAGCTAGAGCTGTTACACAGAAAAACCATGTCTCGAAGAAAAAAACAGTAACTAGACTTAGATGAGGTCATGAGGGTAGGACCCCATCACGGGATAGTGGCCAATCTAAGAGGCGCCAAAGCTCTCACTCCTCCACCATGTCATCTACATGCCAGGAAGACGGCCTCACTAGGACCTGGACCTGCCAGCAACCTTAATCTCAGACATCCGAGACTCCACAACAGCAAGACACAAATGTCTATGGTTTAAGGCACTCTGTTTATGATATTATGTCAGAGTAGTCTGAACTCCCTGTGATATACAATGCCTGGCACACAGCAGTCTGACGCCCTGTGATATACAATGCCTGGCACACGGCAGTCTGACGCCCTGTGATATACAATGCCTGGCACACGGCAGTCTGACACCCTGTGATATACAATGCCTGGCACACAGCAGTCAACAGCTGTTATTACTTATTTGTTGTCATAACCCACAGTCTCAACAGACACTGTTTACAAACTCGCAAATACATCCCTGTATACACTATGTCCTCCACCTCATCTCTTTCAACGTCTCCATTCACCTAAATCTACACTCATGGAAATCATAATTATCCCTAAGAAAGCCAAGTATGGTGTCACATTCCTATAACCCTGGAATACCACAGGCTGAGGCAGAACAATCAGTCACTACAGTCATGAGGACTTGAGTGGATTTCCCAGAACCCACATAAAGGTCCAGGCAGAGCAGCAACGAGCCACAACCCCAGTGCTGGAGCTGTAGTGATGGGAAGCCCCTGGGGCTTGCTGTCCACCCTGCCTAGTGGAGCCTGAAGAGGTCCAGGCTCAGTGAGAGACTGTCTCAAAAAATAAGATCAAAAGCAATTAAGTGAGTCACCTGACATCAACCTCTGGCATTATGGGAGCATACACACACACACACACACACACACACACACACACACACACACACACTTCCAAGCAAGCTTGAGCTAAACAAGCCCTGACCTAAAAAAGGAAAATCATAATAATACCCCAATAGAGATGCTTTAGTGAAAACCTTAGCCAAAGAAAGAGAAGCAGCTGTCGGAGGACTTGCTACATACTCGGTGAGCCTCAAGACAGCTGCACCTAATGCTAAAAACAGGGATGTCCACCCTGGGGCACACCAGTGGACAACTGTCTGCTTCCCCTGAAGTCAACCTGCCGTCGTTCCTATTGCCCAAGAGAATCAGCGCCTGGCACAGAGCAGTGCTTGATCAGAGGGTAGCAGCAGCCCAAGCAATGCCCCGGGTGCTTTTGTTTGTTCCTAATGAATGGGGGGCAGGGCAGGTACTCTGAGCGGCTTTCAGTTCCCCTTAACCATTTGTTGAAGCCACAGCTGTTCTGCCCAAACCAATGGCAATTAATCTTTCAACTATGTCGCAAAGAATACATATGCAAACCACTGAACTTCAAGGACATTCCTCCTTCATCCAATTTGGCTGTCAAGAAGAAACTAGAAAAAAGCACAGATTACATGTGTTTAAACAAATTACATTTTCCCTTTACTAATGTCAAATCTAAAATTCCAGAACTGGAGCTGTGAGCTATCAAAACAAACACAACTATTTTTTTTTATAATTATACAAAAAAAAAACCCTCATTAAAGAAGACTTTGAAAGTAAAGCAGAAACCTCAGACAGAAAGGCACAAGAGCAGTGAAAAGCCAGCCCCGGGCTCCGCTACTTGGAGACGCAGCCCATCAATGTTTTGAACATCCCCCCCCCCCCCGGTGTTTTACATAACTGCAATCACAAACTGTGGTACTCGCAGCCCGTGTCCTTTAAAGTGCACCATAAGCATCTCTCCACATTTGTCTTCCTAACTTTGCAGCTACGCAGAGTAGATGGCAGAAAATACCACTGCCTTCCTTGACAACTACTAGAGAAACAAACTGAGGCTTCCCTGACGTTCCTGCAGCCACTGAACTAAAATAAGATATCCTAAAAATGCCTAGACACACAAAGTGGTTAAAAATGTTAACTGGCTTTCAAGTGATAAAGACAGACAGGCAAGACTTACTAGAGACGTCTCTGTTCTGGGTCAGTTTCTTTTTTAACATGAGTAATAATATGCTGTGTACTCACTCACATCCGATACCCAAAGCCCAGTGTGAGAGGGCATACAGACACGCTGGCTCTCCCCGGGCTGGGCTTCTTATTCCCTGTGTACCCCTACCATGGAGAATAAATAGTACCTGACATAACACAGACGTTTTACAATGTGTGTTGGAATAAGATGCTATAGACTAAGATGTTTGTTTATTCAGAGACAGGAAAGATTACTGGGAGCTAAAGTTACCAGACACAACAAACAATGTGTCTGGTAGAATTTGATTTTAACGATAATTGTAGGAACAAGGTGAACCAACAAAGGATTGGGATACTCTACAAGAGACATAAAGAGGCTGCAAAGAAAACTCACAGTTTTTAACTAACAGCAGTTAAAAACACTTGCTATTCTTGCAGAGGACCCAGGTTCTAAAACCAGCACCCACAGAAAGTGACTCACAACCACCTGTTAATTCTAATTCTGGGGGACCTGATACCCTCTTCTGCCTCCCTGGACATCAGCATACATGTCATGTGCATACAGGCAAACAGGCGCACATTCATATAAATAAAGTTATGGGGACTGGAGAGATGATTAAAGGGTTAGAAGCACTGGTTATCTTCCAAAAGACCTGGGTTCAATTCCCAAGACCAACCTTCCAGCTCACACACATCTGTAATTCTGGTCTCAGGGAATCTGTTGCCTTCTTCTGGCCTCCTTAAGCACTACACACATGGTGCACAAACAAACATGCAGGCAAAACACCCATACATATGTGTGATGGTTTGAATGAGAATAGCCCCCAGGGCTCATGTATTTGAATGTTTGGTTCCCAGTTGGTCAGACTGTTTGGGCGGGATCAGGAGGTGGCCTGGTTGGAGGAAGTGTATTGGCTTTGAGATTTCAAAAGTCCATGTTATTCGCGATTAGTTCTCGACTTCTTCTCTCTTTTTCCTCCCTCCTTCTTATGGATTAAAATTAAGTTCTCAGCTACTGCTCCAGTGCCATGCCCACCTGCCTGTTGCCATGCTCCCCTCCAGGATGGTCATGAGCGCTAACCCTCCAGAGTGGTGAATCCCAAATTAAATGCTTCTTTTTATCACCTGCCTTGGTCACAGTGTTTTCTCACAGCAACTGAAAAGAAACTAAGACAACATAAAGTAAAACATTTATTTGAAAAATAAACTTTTAAAAGAAAAAGACAAAAGGGAAGAAATTTACACAGCCTTAATCGTCCCTGTGGCTTGATAAAAGCAGCCCAGCCCTGCAATCCTACTGCACACAGTGGCTGTGGGAACATGTGATACAGAGCACACGATAAATACTATTGAGAGGCAGGAAAACCAAACACCCCAACATGAAGAACCACTGCTTCCCAGGGCATGAGAAAGAGGGCTGCTTCTCAGGACCATTTCTGTGCACCAGGGCGAGCAGCAAAGAGGCAGTCAATGGATGCTTTAGTTCCATACAGTGCATAGTGTCCTTGCTAACCTGAGTGTAAAAGAATGTGCTTACCCAACTTGATTTCCAGATCTCTTCATACGCCAATGGAGATATTTGCATATGGTGCTAAAATTCATGGGCACGTGTAAAGACTTCAAATTTGCACTCATCCCTAATGTCATCACACTGAGACCTAATTGGAAACACACCTCAAGAGAGAGAGACTCTGCCATCACTAGGATGCCCCCGGCCGACTGTACTCACACTCACACATATTTTCTTTTCTTTCACCCCACTTGTGCTCTGGAAGAATTCGAAGGATTTATGAAGAAGGAATTTGTTAATATTGCATCTCTAGCAGCTGCTAGCCGGGTGCGCTACAACCACAGCGTCTTCTATTACAACACATAAGCATCTCAGAAAGCAAGCCTGAGCATCTGCTCGCTTTCAGAAAACTGACTTAAAGCTACCCCTCGCCGTCCACAGAGCCCAGGAGACGGACCTCTGTGATTCCGAGTTTAACACTGCCGTTATTTAACAGCTAAGATCTCTAGAAGCTTCCCATCCAGTCCCCTCAGCCTGTAGCATGGCCATAAACTAATCATTCAGAGATGAGCAGCTGATCCAAGTAGTTCATGTTTGGGGACCAGGTGTCCTTTGTTTTTCTTAAAGTACACCTACATCCCTGACAATGATTCTAGCAATCAGGTAATCAAAAGGACTTAAAACACAATAAAGGGAGGTAAGGATTTAGCTCAGTGGTAGAGTGCTTGCCCAGCAAACACAGAAAAAAATACACATCTTAAAGGGGCTGAGCCTACATCTGCAGCAAAGTACTTGCGGGCCCTGAGTTCAATCCCAATCAGCCAATGAACGTAGGTCATTCTAATGCTTCAAGAGTCCAAATAAGTGAAAGAATTAGAATATTTGGTTAGAAATCTCTGCATTCCACCCCACAAACTGTCTTCAAGACTACAAACTGTTATGCTAGTTCTAAATGAAGGCCTCTCTCTGGTACATCAAAACTTCTGGAAAGTTAGCCAGACGGTGGTGGCACACGCCTTTAATCCCAGCACTTGGGAGGCACAGACAGGCGGATCTCTTATGAGTTCGAGGCTAGTCTGATCTACAGATTGAATTTCGCATCAGTCAAGACGACACAGAGAAACCCTGTGTCAGAGAAAAAAAAAAAGCAACAACAACAAAGTTCTGGAAAGTTACTGAATTGCGCATAATCGCTCAAAAAGGAGATAAGCCATAACATTTGTCAAACTGAATCACACCAGTCATAAAGCCCACAAAGGAATATTCTAGATAGAAACAGCACGGCTTGAACACTTGTTAATTTTACTTAAGTCATTCATTATAAGATTTCCACTGTCAAATAGAAGAAACGAGTAACCAAAGACTGGATTACCACAGACTAGAGACTTCCAACTTAAAGATGTTTTAAGTACCGCCGCAAGCATCTCACCTCTGCATGCTTGTGTTACTGTTTTTCCTGTTTTACACAAAACAGTATCGTACTCTAAAGTTAGCAAAACGAAATGAATTCGTACGTGTTAGGTTGTCGTAATAGTCCAGCAAAGGATAATCACATAAATATTTACTGCTGTGTCGGAAGCTTTTTTTTTAATTTTTGAAATAGAATCTCACTGTGTAGCCCTGGCATGCCTTGAATATGCCCTGTAGCCCAGGCTGAACTTGAACAGTGATCTCCCAGCCCCAGCCCCTTAAGTACTGTGATTACAGGAATATGCTATCACATGTAGTTTGGAACTAGTAATTTGTTGTTTCCCAGGGTGACTTGAAAGTTATTGTACGTCCCAGGATGGCTTAAAACTCACAGTGATCCTCCTGCCTCAGCCTCCGTAGTGCCGTGGCAAAGAGTCACAGCTGACAGGGGCTAGCATTATGCTAAACATTAAAAAGATAGTTTTCACCTGGGAAGATGGCAGGTTTTAGATGTATTTTCTGTTCACTCATGTGTGAAGGAGGAATTGCATGAGTACAGGTGCCTGGTCCTGACACACATGAGTGTGTCAGATCCCGAGGGCTGGAGTCGCATGCTGTTTGAGCCACCCAACCTGGGTGCTGTGAACAGAACTTGGGTCCTCTGCCAGAATTCACCTTGGTAATCACTGAGCCATCTCTCCAGCCCCAGGAGTACAGCTTTAGGGTATCAGTAAGCTGAAAGCCATATAATGGAAAACCCCTCATTTGAACAAGCAAGCCACAGCTTTCCAAGAGGACTAATGCCATCCTATGCCTTCCTCTCTGCCATCCATCCTAGATCACAAATTTGTATTGTACTTATGCAATGCAAGTGAATCCCATCTCTTGATAGCGAGAAACCCAATGGATTTTACACAAGACGAAGGGGCGAAACCTGAAACTAAGAGCAGATGACACCCTTCGCATCTTCCGCTTTTACTAGCAAGTCACCAAGTAGAAATCCATCCCTGAGGTCAACTGCCAAATGTATCTCCAGTGAAAACTGCAGACTTTCATGTGAGCAAACCTCCTCAACAATAGGGAGCTGTTCTAGGCTGTGAATAGAACACTGTCAGTGTGACCAGCACAGTGGGAGCTGGACATTCCTGACACTCCTGTCTCCTGGCTAGCCTCTGGTCATCTGTAGCTCCCACCCGCACTTGGTTCTGAAAGAACTTTCAGGCAAACTATCTGGTCACCGGGCACATGCTCATCCTTATCACAGCGGCCTGCTTCCAGCACTCCTGAACCAGACTCCCTTTCTTTACTACCGCCACTCTGACCCCCACCCCACGAGAATAAGCACCAAACACAAAAACGCTTTGTTTTCCTAAGTCTGTCCACCTCCCGCCCCCACTCCCAACAGTGCCAGTGCCTTGGTGTGTTAATTTGTACTTTTTTTTGGAAAACATCATGGGCGGCAACAAACCCAAGAAACAAATGATCCAAGGGTTGAAGAGTGAGTGGTACGGGTAGGGTTACCTGTGAGTAAGGAGTGGTGCTTTATGCAGCCGTAAGTTTGGCACTACTTGTCTAGCATGCAGTCTTGATTTTTTTTTTTAAAGGCTATATTAAGTAGCCTCTGAAAATGGGTTCAAAAACCTACTTCACAGAACTGTTTTAAGGACTGAGATAACGGTTTCAAAGTGCCCTGTGTTATTTATAGAAAGTAAACTTAAGAGCTTCTGCCAAACTGACCAGGGAAATACTCTCTCCCAGGAATTCAGTGGAAAGAAAATGAACAAAACTTTCAAGTTTAGCAGTGTGGCGGGATCAAGATGGCCCAGATGCTATTTGGGGGTAAGGGTCTCTCCTTCACCACTCTGCGACAAAGGTGCTCACCCCTGTGGAGCTCAACGCAAGGATGGCCGGCCTTGCCCAGTTCAGCTTCTTTGTTGACCCCAGCAGCACCCGGGAAGACAGGCCTCTGGAGCTTCCCAAACCGCTCCTAGTCCACGACTTCAGGGCACCACTCTGCCGATGGGGTGTTTTCTCCCAGTAAGTTTTCGAGCTTGTCAGGCAGCTGCCATGGTCCTTCTTGAATCTAGAGGGCCGTGTCCCTGTCCAGGACCAGCCGCATCCACGCGGGTCAGCCCGAGACCCGACCCGACAGCCCGCTGAGCCGCGCCCGCCACGCTCCCGCAGAGGCCACCCCTCAGCGCCTCGGCCGGACCCGAAATCCCGGGCACCGAAACCGCTATTCCACGGCGGCCCGGGCCGCTCAGTTCCCATCGCCAAAGATCCCACTTCCCAGGGGCACAGAAGCATCAACTCACCCCTGAAGAGCAACAGCAGAAAGAAGTCGGGCAGCCTCGCGCAGAGCCGAAGTCCCAGACGCCGGCTCAGCGCCATGTCGAGGGGAATGTGAGGGGCTCAGGCTTGCAGCGGCGAACTGGCCTTGTGCGCATGCGCTCAGACTACTTGGACCCTGCGATCCGCCTCCAGTTACCATAGCGACCACACGGCCCGGTCGAGCCGGCACCATGGTGACCAAAGAAGCTCAAGTCTGGTTGCTATGGATGCAATGATGCTCAAGGCTTGCAAGTGGTACCTTGGTCAATGAACTTAGTAGAAGAAGGGTTAAAAAGCGAGTCCGGGAGGGAGGCGGGTGGATTTATAAAACTGCAGATTATTGGTACAGATCTAAGAATTGCTCCATTAAAGTTTAGGAAATGATAAGGCTGGCGAAATGGCTCAGCGGTTAAGAGCACTTGTTGCTCCTGGAGAAGACCCAGGCTCCATTCCCAGCACCCAAGTGATGTCTCACAGCCATCTGTAACTCCAGTTCTAGATCTGATATGGTCTTCTGACCTCTAAGGGCACTAAACATGTATGTGGTGCACGTACACGCATACAGGCATACACATGAAACAAACCATTATCTTTTTTTCTTTCTTTTTTTTTTTTTTGTTAACGAGTGTTATTTTACAAATAAAGATGTTGTAGAACCGGACAAGACTCCCAGTAGTGGGAATGGGACACCAACCCAGCCACAAAACCTTCAACCCACACCTGTCCTGACTGCAAGATGTGCTGGGGAATGGTGGTTCAGAACTTGTGGAAGTAGCCAACTAATGACTTGTCTAACTTGAGTCCCATGCTGTGAGAGGAAGCCCACGCCCCTCACTGCCTGGATGACCAGAAGCTTAATGTCTCAGAGACCTAGTATAGAAGCCAACACACAACTGGCCAATCAATCAATGAAATGATTCCTAACAATATTCCTATATACTCATAGATTTGTGCCTAGCCCAATAGTTGTCAGAGAATCAGAGAGGCTTCCTCCGGCAGCTGATGGAAGTAGAACAGTGTGAGTGGGGGTATCTCTGACTCTTTTGTCTGCCCTCAGGATCCTTTTCCTCCTACTGGATTGCATCTTGAAACCTTGATATGAGGGTTTGTGCCCAGTCTTATTGCATCTTGTTATGCTGTGTTCAGTTGCTATCACTGGGAGGCTTGTTCTTCACTGAAAGGAAATAGAGGAGCAGTGAATCTGGGGGAGAGAAGAGATTGAGGGGTGCGAGGGTTGGAGGGAGGGAGGCTGTGGTAGGGATGTATTGCATGTGAGAAGAGTAAATAAAAAAAGAAAAATGTGTTGACGAGTAATTTTGGAAACTTTAGTGTTTTCACTCTTGTAGAGACCCGATTCCATATATAATAAAAGAAGATCAGCCAGGCAGTGGTGGCACACTCCTTTAACACCAGCAGAGGCAGGCAGATCCCTGTGAGTTCAAGGCCAGCCTGTTCTACAGAGTGAGTTCCAGGACAGGCTCCAAAGCTATACAGAGAAACCTTGTCTCAAAAAACCGGAGAAAGCAAGAAAACAAGGAAGGAAGGAAGGAAGGAAGGAAGGAAGGAAGGAAGGAAGGAAGGAAGGAAGGAAGGAAGGAAGA
>NC_022012.1:21333946-21360662 GCF_000317375.1 Microtus ochrogaster
GGAGGAGGAGGAGGAGGAGGAGGAGGAAGAAGAAGAAGAAGAAGAAGAAGAAGAAGAAGAAGAAGAAGAAGAAGAAGGAAGAAGAAGAAGAAGAAGAAGAAGAAGAAGAAGAAGAAGAAGAAGGAAGAAGAAGAAGAAGAAGAAGAAGAAGAAGAAGAAGAAGAAGAAGAAGAAGAAGAAGAAGAAACACAGAACATTAGTGAGCATGCTCAATATATAAACAATAAGCTGCTACAGAAGCTTAATTCATTTCTCTAGTAGAGCTAAAACATAATGGCATACCCAATAGTTTATCCTAAATAATAGAAGGGTAATTCTTGGTGCCGGTGCTGAATTTTTACTCCTTTTTTTCCTTTTTTCTTTTTCTTTAGGATAGAGTTTTATTTATGTAGCTCTGACTGTCCTGAGACAGCCATATAGACCAGGCTGGGTCTTAAACTCATGTAAAACCAACTGCTCTGCTTCCAAGTGTTAGGATTTAAGGTGTGCACCACTATGCCTGGGTTTTCTAATTGGTTTTAAAAGTTTTTGTTTGTTTGTTTTTCAAGACAGGGTTTCTCTGTAGCTTTGGAGTCTTTCCTGGAACTGACTCTGTAGATCAGGCTGGCCTCAAACACACAGAGATCCTCCTGCCTCTGCCTTCCGGGTGCTGGGATTAAAGACATGCGCCACCCCTACCAGGCTATTTTTATTATTTTTAATTATGTGTGTCTGCATGTTGGTGTGTGCAAGTAAGTGTGGATGCTCAGAGAGCACAGAGGTTCAGAGTTACAAATGCTATAAGCCTCCTGGAGTGGGTGCTTAACACAGAACTGGGGTCCTCTGGAAGAGCAGCAAGTGTTCTTAACTGCAGAGCCATCTCTTCAGCCCTCTTTTTCACTTTAAAAATGGTTGTTGTTGTTGTGTGTATGTGAGTACAGGAGTGCGTGATAGCAGGGTACTGCCACAGTATGCCTGTGGAGATGATAGGGCAACTTTGTAAAGGTGCTTTTCCCCTTTCACTTTTATTTGAGGGGAGGGGAATGGGTTGCAAGACAGGGTTTCTCTGTGTAGCTTTGGAGCCTGTCCCGGAACTCACTTTGTAGAACGGGCTGGCTTCAAACTCACAGAGATCCACCAGCCTCTGCCTCCTGAGTGCTGGGATTAAAAGCATGTACCACCACCACTGGGCTCTCCTTCTACTTTTATATGAATTCCAGGGATCAAACTCAAGCTGCCAGGCTTTAGAAGCAAATGCCCACTGATCCATTTTACTAGCCTTGCTCTGAACTCTGAATAGTGGGAAATGGTAAGGGTAGGGAAGAAAAACGCAGCAAGATCTTATAAGCAGATGATGAGAAGGATAAAGATGAACTGGAAATTAGACCCAAAGAGACTGGAGAATCTGAAATGTTGCTTAGTACAATGAAAAAATTCTTGAGAAAAGTTTGTTCCATGTTTAATATAGAAAGAACATTCCTAAGGTTTCAGAAACAACATAGTTAAAATGAAACACTGAGCCTGTTAGTAAAATGTGCCAGAAATTCCCAATGACCAATATTAGTATTCAATGACCAATATTCGTATTCAATGACCAATATTAGTATTCAATGGGCAACATAAGGATATTTCAGGAAATTTGAAAGAAAAGGTCATTACCAAGCACATTTCAGCTTTCATCGTATATGATGTTCAGTATACATTTTTTATACATGCTCAAACCTCTACAAATGTGAATTGACTAGTACCCCACAACTCCAGAAAAAAAACTAATCTCAAAGATAAGGATGCAATTTTAAAATAACCTGTTTTGAGTCTACTTATCTTTTCCCTCTGTCCATATCAGGTCATCATGTATCTAAGTCGGGAGTAAATTGTGAAAGTAGTATTTTTCAATGTTGGCCTCGCTCCCTCCATAAACACAAAATAAAATAGAGTTTTGTGGGATTTTCCTTAAGCCTAATTGGTTTTCTCCTGCTCTCCTTTTTTCCTCGGGTCACATGCTCAGCCATAGCTACCTAACTGAAGAAAGCGTTCTGATTGCCTGGGGAATGTGAGGTGGCGTCTGACTGTGGACAGAGTACCGTTATTTAGATGCCAATGCCTCCTTCTCCTGCTGAATTCCCATGTTTGCATTATGACATGTTCTTTCTGTTAAATGCCCTTGTGTTTTAGAGTCTCTTTTGAAATTCAGGCAGAGATTACAAAAAAAAAATGGCTTCATGAATATTCCATAAAGGGCAGAGGTTCCTGGGTGAGGGGGTGGCAGGTGCTTGCTTCATTGTGAAGTATTGACTTTCCTCCACAATGCAGTTTCTGTGCCATTAATGGTGGCTAAAGCCTTTTTTTGGAATGGAAATGCAACTAGAGATGCTGCAAGGCAGGGTGACACATTTGCCTGTGATGTGGTCTGTTCTTTCTGGGAGAAACTGAACTCTGGTCGGTAAGGAACGAACTCACTGAGGTCAGAAGCAATGTTTTGGAAGCATTTGATAAATAGAACTGGGAGTCTGTGCCTTCACCACAGCGTACTCCATCAGAGTGTGTTTATTCTAGTGTGTGGCATATTAGGGAGAAATGTATTTATGTTTGTCTTTTTCTTTTTAGACAGGGTTTTTCTCTGTCGTCTTGGCTGTCCCAGAACTCACTCTGTAGACTGTCTGGCCTGAAACTCAGAGATCCACCTGCCTCTGCCCCCTGAGTACTGAGATGAAAAGTGTGCCACACCACCACTAGCTGAGAGATAAATTTATTTTCTTTCTTTCTTAAAAAAACATTTTAAATAATTCTTTATTAATTCTTTGGGAATTTCATATGGTGCACCCCAATCTCATTCCCCTTTAGTTTCCAGCACACCGTCATCCCCGAAACTCCTCTCAGGTATCCTGCTGCTGCCCTGAATCATGGCGATTTCAAAGTTCATTCTTCAGAACCTCCTACAATGAGCAGGTCATAGATGGGTTAGATGTTTGGGCGGGCTAACCCAAGGTGCCAGGATATGGATCTGGACAGTAGCTGAGCTGTTAGTTTGAGCTACTGGGACTGCTCGGCTTGGGTGAGGGGCAGAGACAATTCTCCCACACCTGTGGTGAGGGGTAGGGCCCCAAAGATGCATTTCTTTCTTTTTTTTAAGATTTATTTATGTATTTATTTATTATACAGTTCTGCCTTCATATAGGCCTGCAGGCCAGAATAGGGCACCTGATCTCATTACAGGACCTCTGGAATAACAGGCGGTGCTCTTAACCTCTGAGTCATCTCTCTAGCCAGATGCATTTCTTAAAAGAACTAAAGAAATTAACTCTGGCAAGTGGTGGTGGCACATACCTTTAATCGCAGCGCACGGGAGGCAGAGGCAGGAGAATTTCTGCAAGTTCAAGGCCAGCCTGGTCTACAAAGTGAGTTCCAGGACAGTCACTGCTGTTACACAGAGAAACCCTGTCTCGGGGAAAAATAAATAAATCTGCATATGCTGAACTTAAAAGTTTTGCAATACTGTTATTCAATATAAACACAAAAAACAAGTCAAAAGGCAAAGAGTGGGCTGGCTGTGGGGTTTGCCTCTAAGCAGGACATGGCTAATTATTTATGTTTATCTAAGGCTGGGATTCCTTACCTGTAAGATAGGGCCACCACTACTCATCCCAATGAACTAATTGCTAGAGATTAAACACCTGAAACACGGGTGGAGCGCAATACATATTTACTGTCCAAGCTTCTTCCCTTTCTCACTGTCATATTTCTGAGCAGGCAAGACGGCTTTCACATTCTGCCATGATCTTGATAAGCAAAGCGCCCTCAGCCTGCAGAGGGAATGAAAAGCAAAGGCGGGCCTCACATGGACGCTTGCTTTTCCTTATGTTCCTGTTATAACTTGAGAAAGCGACTCAAGGCCTGAAACTGACTACAGAGACAAAGCTGGCCTCAAATTTACAAAGGTTTACCTGCATCTGCCTCCCAAGTGCTGCAATCAACGCCATCTGCCACAACGTCAGCTGATATTATTAAAAAACAGCAACACACAATCTGCTGGGTGGTGGTGGCACATGCCTTTGATCCCAACACTCAGGAGGCAGCCTAGTCTGCAGAGTGAATTTCAGAACAGCCGGGGCTACACAGAGAAACCATGTCTCGAAACACCAAAAAGGAAGAAAAAAAAAAAACAAAAAAACCACAATCATAATTTCATTTCCTTCTCTGTCATTAAATCCCTAAATAATCACCTGAAGCCAGCTCTCCCAGCATGAGAGAAGGAAGATTCTTTTCTTTATGTGAATCTCTTCCCCAAAGCATTTGTCTGCTGACTTTCTGGGAGCTTGGTCATATGCTTGTTGCTATGGTTCTCATTCCTTTTCACTCCTTCTTTCTTTGCAATATTTTCCACTAAATTTACCTACATTTTCTCCCAACTGTCATCCTCTTATCTTTGTTTTCTTTTGCTCCCATAGGGATATCCCTCTCCCACTCATCTCATTCCCTCCGCTCAATAAAATGCGCTACACTTCACTTGATTTGCATATTCCTCTGTGGTTCCGTTGAAAAAGGTCACACTGTTGGCAAATTTTTTCAAGTGAACTCCCATGGTGAGGCCTTCAGCAGCAGCTATATTTAAAAAAAAAAAAAAAAAAAAAAAAAAAAAAAAGGAAAAAAGTTGATAGAGTACTTGCCCCGCATGCAAGAGGCTTTAGGTTTGATCCCAAGCACCGCATAAACCAGGATTGGTAACACAGTAGGAACAAGATTATTTTTAACTATATAGCCAGGAGTTAAGGATAGTTCATTGCCAGATGATGCTACATGAAACTCCACCTGAAATTTTAAAAACAAAAATAAACCAAACCATTTCATGGCATTCCCAAGTGTAGGTGGTTATGTTTGTGTCTTCATGCCACTCATATGTGCCGTGGGTCCCTCTCTTATGCTAGAGCAGAGTTAAAGTATCTGGGGCTCTTTCCTCCCCACTGTACATTCAAACACAATACCACTGGGACTGCTGAGTAGCCTCAAGGATAGCTCGTGCTACATTGGAACACAGCCAGGAGCAACTATTGCTCCTGATGCCCAGGGTAGACCCCTCTCCTATTGCAGTGTCCCTAACCTGTGGCACTTTATGCTATAGTTGCATGCCTCCAATGTATGGCAATTGCTTTGTTTACATATTGGAGATATTTTTATCCCAGCCCTCCAATTAGAGGTAATTTTCATTTCACACAAACTGCACCACAGAGTGTTTACTTCCTCGAGGCACCAGGGAGAACCCAGAAGCCATCTCGTCGTTGCTGTCACTCTTCCTTTGCTGCAGGCATCTTGTGCTTTCAGTAGAGACTCTGCTAGACCCAACTTGGTGTTTCAGGCCTTTGCAATGAGCAAATTCTTCCAGAGAGTACCGGCTTGCATACTGCCCAGACATTTCCAGGGATGGGTAGGGAAATTTCTCTGTAGTTGCTATTGCAGAGATTCTGGATATGGTCTAGGAATGGAAACAGTGGGGATTTGATTCTATTTCCTGGGTCACCTACATGAGAGAAGTCTCAGGCAGTCAAGTTATTATTCAGACCCACAAGTCTTAAGGCAATGAGTAAGACTTCTAGCCAAGAGTCCGTAGTTTCTCTTTAATTGCATGCTGCTCTAGTCTTTAAAGTTTAGGATTAGGAGGAGTGAATGCAGTCAGGTAGTAAAAGTGAGGGCATGGGAATGAAGCAACACGTTAAACTCCACAGTGAGAATTTACCCAATCACTCAAGGAATAAGGAAAGGGCTCTTTAAGAGTACACATCCACTTCTAATTAGAAGAGAAACTAGCTTCGAAATTTTAGCAGCTTAGATAGGGCTTAGGTTTTAACCATCTGCATGTGATGTCATCTTTAAATCGCTTTCAGGTCTCTACCCCAAGTCACACTGCGAGCAATTAGACTGAGACAGGAGACTGCATGTCTGGCCGTTTGGACAAGCAGAAGACTAATCTGTAAAGATATTGTCATAACTATTTTCGAAGTAAATCAGTGTTGTTCTTTTCCTGTAGTTGTTACTCAGGAAAAGAATTATGCATCTCCTGATAATTCAATGGGACTTAATGACAGCTGTGATCCTTTGACTTACCCACAGAACTATGCTCTTCAATATGAAAATGCCAACTGTTAGCCAGGATTGTCTCCTTTAGTTATGGGTGGGAAACAGGGTCTAATTGGTGGCCATCTTAGTGAATAAATATTTTTGGATGTGTATGTGGAGGGTGTCGAGATAGGTTTTTCTGTGTAGCCCTGGCTGTCCTGGAACTCACTCTGTAGATCAGGCTGGCCTCATATTCAGACACCCACTTGCCTCTGCCTCGAGAGTGCTGGAATTAAAGGTGAACAACACCTCTGTCTGGCTGTAATTAAATCTTAATAGAAATGTTTCCTCAAACTTCAATTATGTTAAAAATACAAAATTTCCTTGTAACAACCTGGTTAGTATGTTACTTACCTCTAAGTCATAATGGAGGCAGTTTTCCTTTCTAGCTAAATTCAATTTGCGTGGCTTAATTTTTTTTAAGCAAGTAAATCCATTATAACATCAAATTGTTACTCCTGGTTTCTCCTACATCAGAGATAAGATGCAGCTTAAAATCTTCTAATACTAAAATTTCAGCAAATTATTCTTGAACTTCTTGTCACTGCCTAGTTAAAAGTGAATCAGAAGTCTGGAGAGGTGGCTCAGCTATTAAAGGCAAAGCTCACAACAAAAAAAGATGAAGATTAACAAGAAAAACAGCTTGAGACCCCCCGAATGGCCACAAAGCTAAAGGATAAACAGATGAGAGTATATAAAATTAGTTGTGCCTTCCTGTCACAAAAGACAAACTGAAGATAATATAAATGTCATCAGCTAGCTCCTATTTCATAACCCATTCTTAGTTTTGGGCCCCACAAACCAGCTTTTAACTGACTTAAGTAATGTAAGCTAACACTAATAGAACACATTTTTATTTCTTCTTTGGCTAGCCTAAGGAAATGGAGTGCGGTTTGGGGCTCAAGGTTCTTGGGTACAATCAGAACCCCAAAAGCACTGGGGATACTCAGCAGAGACCCTGTGAAAGATAGAGAGCTTGAATGGACTATCTCGAAGAGCACCTCTGTTTCACTACCCTTGATATTCTGGGATGACCTTTGAGGCCATTCATTCTTTCCAGGCAACACTTTGGCTTCCAGTCAGGCCTGATTCCCTGGAGTGCAGCAAGGAAATGGACAGCTTTGCCACGCTTTGAGATACAAAGTCCCCATATGTCTTACTCCACAGGGTAGTGGTGCAACTGTTACTAACCTAATGCAATTTGACCATGTTTTATCTGTATTGTTCCATGGTCTCGTTCCATATCAAGACTTCAAAATTGAGGTCAAGGCAGTAATAGATGATTAATGAATACCCTTAAGAATGAAGGAAACACTCCTGTGTCCTGCAGGACTAACAACTGGCTAAGGTGTTTAGGTTGAAACTCCAATTCTTCTCCTCCTCCTCTTCTTTTTTTAAAAAATGTTCTTATGGTTTATTTAACTTTATTTTGTGTGCATTGGTGTGAAGGTGTCAGATCCCCTGGTACTGGATCTTCAGACAGCTGTGAGCTGCCATGTGGGTGCTGGGAATTGAACCCGGGTCCTCTAGAAAAGCAGTCAGTGCTCCTAACCATTGAACCATCTCTCCAGCCCTCTCCTCCTCTTCTTCCTCCTCCTCTTCTTCCTCCTCTTCTTCATTCTTTTTAATACAAGGTCTCTCTATATAGCACTGACTGGTGTAGAACCCACTATGAAAAACAGGCTGGCCTTGAACTCACAGAGATCTGCCTCTGCTTCCCTAGTGGTTGGAATGTCCAGCTAATCACCTTGAAATTCTTAAGTTATTACTTATGCCCTTTAGATTCCTTAGTATGACTGAAGGAGCCACAGCTAGACAATCAGCTGTCATGTTTATGAGCTCCACAGCTTCAGTGTCAAGCATTTTCTTTTCCTCTGTTCCCTTGAATCTGCTTACACTGAGAACCTTTCTCCAAACTCCTCGGGCTATCACAAAACAACGCCTGTGTGATATTTCCTATCTGCATTTCCCTTCCCTTTGTCATGGTCATTTTCCAACCCTATCAGGTCCTGTGTATCTACTTCCGATATTATGTCCTCATAAGTAAACCACTAGAATTTTCTAGTTACATTGTGTTCTCCAACTCAATTTAATGGCTGTCTTCTGTCTTTCCAAATATAACATATACACCTCTAATTTTATACTATACTGTATTGGATTGTACTACATATTTCCTCTGTAGACTTTGTAGACTTTGAGTCTAATTGGTTTTAACTTTTCTTGTGTGTTAATATATGTGTTTGAGGTCATAATCCTTTTTTGGAACAGTTCTAAATACACCCATAGCCACAATATACTGCTTTCTTTATGATGTGATCGCAAGTATTTTATGATTTCATTTGTGATTGCTACTTTTTTTTAAGATTTAATTTTGTTTTACATGTATGGGTTTTTTTTCTGCATGTATCATGTATGTGTGGGTTTTTTTCTCAATGTATGTGTACAACACATATGTGCAGGGAGAGGGCATTGGATCCGTGGGACTGGAGTTACAGATGGCTGTGAATCACCATATGGGAGCTGGAAACTGAATCTGGGTCCTCTTGAAGAGCAGTAAGGGCTCTTTACTACCAAGCCATTTCCCAAGCCCCTGTGACCATTACTTTATATTTTACTATTCATTATTTAGAAGTCTGCTTTCTTGGAATCTTTCTATTCCCTGCCCACTATCCTGTGCTGATGGGAATTAAATCCAAGGCCTTCAGCATGCTAGGTAACGACTCTGCCATTTAGTTACATCCCCAGCCCTGTTAGAATTTCACCCACTGTATTTGTTGAGAGTGTCTCTATGTTATTTTGTCTTTATGTCTTTACTAATATTCAACTTTGCATGTGTGCCTTTCGTAATTAGAATATGTGGTGCATTCTTGGTAGTTGGGTATATAGCTATAAATAAATATCCGTTCAGTTAAATTTATGTATTATGCTCTCTCAAACTCTCCTATCTTCGTGGAGTTATTTGCTCCCTTTCTGGAGAAGTGCAGCTAAATATTACATTGTACTACAGGTTTCCTAAGACCTCATTAAAGTTCTTTCAAAATTCCTTTTATTTTACCTACATAGTATATTGGTTCCAGAGTATTGAACCATCATGGTAATTTCAGAAAGTGTGCAGCCTACTCTCTCTCACAGCCTCTTTCTTCCAAATTCTTCTAGCTTAAGAGCAAGACAGAACCCCCACCTGCCTTGGAAAAGCTTTTCCATCCTCAAGCTCCATAGAATCGGAGTTGCTCTCTCAAATACTTCTGTTAAAGTATTTTCTTTCAAACACATACAACCATCTCAATGAATGAATTATGACAGATGGAATGTGACCTGTGATATCACGTTGGACTGATGGTTTCCACATCATCTCTTCAACAAGAGCAAAAGTTGAATATAAGCTCTGTGTCCTGTACCACACGCCACATCTACCATATGCTACTCCTTAAGCACTTTTGGAGCCTGACAGAGTGGCCCACACCTTTAATCCCAGCCCTCGGGAGGCAGAGGTGGATCTCTACGAGTTTAAGGCCAGCCTGGCTTGCAAAGCAAGCTCCAGAAGAGCCAACACTGTTACACAGAGAAACCCTGTCTCAAAAAAAAAAAAAAAAGAAGCACTTTTCGTAAATGACAGGTGTAGCACAACTCTTCTGTAAAAACTTTAAAGAATAAAAGACTATCATGCTAGGTGCAGTGGCGCATGTCTTTAACCTCAATACAACAAAGGCAGAAAACAGGTAGAGCTCTGTGAATCTGAGGTCAGCCTGGTCTATATATCATAGCAAAGGAGCAGATGAGTAATCTGCAGGTTCAGACAGACAAGCAGGGGAGTGGGTGGATGGGTGGACGTTGGAGTCAACAGTGGGACAGAGCCGAGCTGAAGCACCTGGAACAGTTCTCTGCCTATTGTTGCATACAGGAGGTGATAACATGGCAGGGCATTGTAGGCCATTGCCATTTCAGTGTTAGGTGTCATCCTCTTTATAGGGCACTGGTGAAGCTGTTGTATTCTTTCCTCGGTCTGATGTATTTGAAAAGTGCATGGGCCTGGTTTTCCTGATATGATTTTAAAGCACCTATGTGTTGTGAACCTTGTTTCCTCCAAGACTGACTGAGACATTCTATCCTGCAGGGAAGCTACTTGAGGAGGAATGCAAGCAATTCAAAATAGCTTCAGGAAGTCCCTGAAACTGACAGGATTCACTAGGCCCCTCACTGCTTGAGTAAGCAATGGAGAGTCCCTGTCAGACAGAACAAAGACTTTTACACAAGCCAACGTGCAAAGGAGTCTCTGAGGGCAGACCAACTGCCTGGAAGAAGCAGAAACCAGCTGAGCTGCTTGGGTAGGATTTAGACCAATGAGGCACCTGGAAAGGATGCCCTCCTACCTGGTGAGCAGCCTGCAGGCTGTGCAGTGTGCTCCAGGTTTCCAGCTGTGTGAGACATCACCCAGGAGGTTTTGGTGATTCAGCTGTCTTTGCGTTTTTTTCTATTTCTATAAGTAACCCCTCACCCATATTCCTGTAAGTAATTCCAATAAAACTCATGGTTCATCAAGCTGGACTTACTGGTATCTGTTCTTTAGACTGTTGAGTATACCCTTTCTTGAGTGTGTAGGCCCATGCATTGCATCTCCTATGAATATATATATATATATATATATATATATATATATATATATATATATTAACATCACATTCCTATATAGTCCCAAATAACCTTGATAACTTTATACACCAGAATACTTTTGACTGTGAAGAAAAAGCTTTTAGGCAATCTTTGCCTCTGGGTAGTGCTGGACAGATGTTAGTTATATGCCTTCAAGGTACAGAGTCATCCTGTCTCTGCACTCAAAATGAAGTCAATGCTGTTTGTGAAGTTGAGTGTCTTATGGCAGGGCACAGCCTGAAACAGATCAGCGCTTTACACCTCATAGAGTGACTTTGAGAGGGACAGCCTGATCCTAATAGGCTCTTCCTGCCACTTAACAGACATTACGCTGTGCATGTGCTAGGTAGGAACTCAGGAGTCGAGAGAGAAGCTTCCTGCCTCAAGGAGCTTGTGTGCAGAAGCCAAGAGAGGAAGGCAGATGGAGGAGTAAGGCTGTGGAGACCCTCAGTGTGACCCAGTGTTGACGTCCACAGCTTGGGCACACTACACAGAGAAATTCTGTATAAAAGAAAAGAAGGAAGTTAAATCCACAGAGCTGGACATAGAGAAATAAATTCCCAAATGAGAGAAAACTGAAAGGAATTTGAAACCAAAATAATGCTTGAAAGTTAGAGAGGCAATAATGAGAAGACCTAGGGGGTAGGGAGGCTGGAAAGGTGAGCCCAGAGTCGGGCAAAGCATTGCAGGACCAGGACCCACTGGGCAAAGAGGCAGCCCAGAGGCCCTGCTTCAAGCAGCAATTGTGCCATTGAAAGCTTGCTCCCTTGGAGCAGGGTGGTCAGGACAAAAAGGGAAAGCATCAAGTTCTGCCCCTAAGATCCCTGCAGGTAAAAGACAAGCCATTTGCTATAACAAATTCAAACTTGGAGGATTGTGTCAAATGCCTGTGTGGGGTGGGAACTTGTTGAACCCTCCACAGCCTACACACCCCAGAACTCAGAAGCGAATGGAAACATCTGTTCAAATCTTGAAATGAATGAAATGATCCAAAAGAAACAATGCAATGGGGAGGGCGTCCGTGGCAGAATGAAGTTGGAGAACAAGAGAGAACTAGGGAAGTGAAAGGGACACATTAAGCAGTTTCCCCGGGGTGAGACATAGGTTGGGGGAAGAGAGGTGGTGAAATAGGAAGGACAGAATCAGAACCACAGGGCAGCATGTGAGCAAGGCTCTAAACACAGTGAAGAAAAGGCTTGGAATGCCCAGAGTTCATGGAAGACGTGGATCGTTGACCTAAAAACGCTTTCCTTCATAGGATGCTCGAGGTGTGATAGTTAGTTAGGGGGCCATCCTGCCTGTATTAAGAGCCACCATGCAACTCGGTAAACATGGCTATGTCTGTAAGTTTCCCAGTGAAAATTACTGTGCGAATCTTAGTGGAGTAGGTTGGAGAGATCTGTTACTGGAGGTTTTAGGGTCAAAGCCTCCCTCGTTTTTGGCAATCTCAACAAGCTAGGATTGACCATCCAGCCTCTGCATACTAATGAAAGAAAAAAATCATGTTATGCAGGTGCAGAGAAACCTTTTTTAAGTCAGGGTTTCTCTGTGTAGCTTTGGAGTCTGTCCTGGAACTCACTCTGTAGACCAGGCTGGCCTTGAACTCACAGGGGTCTACCCACCTCTGCCTTCTGAGTACTATGCTTAAAGGCATGTGCCACCACTGCCCTGGAAGTCATTTTTTTTAAATATTTATTTATTATGTATACAATATTCTGTCTGTGTGTATGCCTTCAGGCCAGAAGAGGGCACCAGACCCCATTACAGATGGTTTTGAGCCACCATGTGGTTGCTGGGAATTGAACTCAGGACCTTTGGAAGAGCAGCAATGCTCTTAACCTCTGAGCCATCTCTCCAGCCCCAAGTCATTTTTTTGTTTGTTTGTTTGTTTTTTGTTGTTGTTTGTTATTTTGAGACAGGGTTTTTTCCGTATAACAGTCCTGGGTGTCCTGGAACTCATTTTGTAGACCAAGCTGACCTCAAATTCACTGAGATTCTCCTGTCTCTGCCTCCCAACTGCTGGGATTAAAGGCGCACCTCCACAACCCAGCTCTTTGCAGAGAACTCTTTAGCAAGGCCACTTTGGGAAGAGAAAGTAAGGGGATCTAGTAACCCTGTAAGTCTGTCTTTAGGGTTTCTTATGTGAGGTTTAGGTTTAAATAGAGGACATGAAATACGTGTAAGTAAATAGTCCAGACAAGCTGTCCTGCTCACCCTGGACCTGCCGTTGTCTTGGCTCTGATCTGTGCTGTAATTTGTGGAACTCTGTAAAATCTCTTCCTCAAGTTCCTCTATGACTGATGCCGGGACTTCTTTCTCTTCCCCTAGCATGAGCCTCCTGGGAAATTTTTCTCTAGCATCTTTTGTTTCAATAGTCTGATAAACAAAGGAAGGAGGTCAAGGCTTTCCATGTGGAATATCTTTTCTCCTGCCAAGATGGTTATAGACCTGCCTCAGGGTGACTCAGCCCTTTTCCATCGACCATGTCGAAGAGAACAGATATAGAAGTGAATTGGTCTCTTCTCCAAGAGCTAGGATCAACCTTTTGTCTGCTCTCTTGGACATAAACATTCCAGGCTTATTGGTCCTTGGAGTCCAGGACTTTAACCAAAGCTTCCCACCCCATCCTCTGGGTTCTCAGGTCCTTGGCTTCAGACTTACAGTCATACCACCAGTTTTCTTTGCTTTTGAAGCCACTGGACTGGGACTGAGCCACGATCACAGCAGCCCAGTCTCCAGCTTAGCAGGCAGCCTGTTGTTGTAAGACTTCTCAACCCCTGTCATCACATGAACCAATTCCCCTAGCAAACGACCTTTATGTATCTATTCCATTAGTCTTCCTAGAGGGTCGTGACTAACACATTGTACCTCTCTCATTTAGTTTATCAGACCTAGCCACATGGGCCATTCCTAAACATGGCACAGCAAAATCCTAGAGAAAAAAAAAAACTAAGAGAAAAAGCTCAGCTACACTGAAAAGCCTCGGGATTCTGTGATCAACCAGTTTTGATTAAAGAATGTGATAGTTAATCTTCATTGTGAACTTAACTGGCTTTAGAATCACCATGGAAATTTACCTCTAGGTCTATCTGTGTGGGTCTTGAGAGCATGTTAACTGAGGGAAGGTTTGCCCTGATTAATCGTGCTGAAAGAATTCCAGCACTGCTCCATGGGCTAGAGTCCTGGACCAAATACACAGAGAAAGCAAGCTGGCACTTGTGCTTGACCCTTGACTACAGATGCAGCGTGACCAGCTGCCTCATGCTTCTGCCGCCAGGCCCTCCTGGCCAGGACGGATTTAAGCAGAAACAAACCCTTCCTCCTTCAATTGCTAATGTCAGGAGTTTTGTCCCTGCAATAAGAAAAGTAAATAATACAAATAGCAAAGACCAACTGGAGGATGGTGACACACACCTGTAGTAGCAACCACAAGTCTGGAGCAGTGCTACAGACAAACTAAGTCCCAGCCTAGGCTAATTGCTGAACTCAAAAAAGTTAAATCACAACCATATGGTGGTGGCACATGCCTTTAGTCCCAGCCCTCAAGAGACAGAGGCAGTCAGGTCTCTGAGTTCAAGGCCAACCTAGTTTACAAAGTGAGTTCAGAGGACATCCAGGGCTACATAGAGAAACCCCATCTCAAGAAACAACAACGACGAAAAGTTAGATCTCACAGTTCAAACATTTAAAGGTAGTCCTTAGATAAAAATGGAATATACAATGTTTACGGCAGGAGGGTAGGTGAAAGGGTATTTTTCACTTTGTCTGGAATGTTAGTCTGTTCGCTGTCATTGATCATGTAAGAGATGAGAAATAAGTAAGGGCTTTATTGTGGGAGAAAGTATAGATCACAGCTAATCCCGCAAAGAAGCACAAAGACCTAGGCTTGATCCTTAGACCCCAGGTAAAATCCAGGAGTGGTGATGTGTGCTTGTAGTCTCAATCGTGGGAAGGTGGGGGATAGATGGACCGCTAATGAGCCAGTGATAGACCTTAAACAAACTAGTTACAACTAATAACACACAAACAGGTGGACAGTGGTAGTGCACACCTTTAATCCCAACACTCTGGAGGAGAGGCAGGCAGATTTCTGTGAGTTCAAGCTTAGCCTGGTCTATGAAGTGAATTCCAGGACAGCCAAGACTACACAGAGAAACCCTGTCTCAGAAAACCCCACACCAAAACAACCCCAAACTCATAACGATAAAACAACAACAAAAACTAAGAAAATGGTCTCTTCTGGAGGAACAGCACCTCTGTTAACTGTAGGTTTCTACTACACACGCACATGAAAGAACACACACACATGAGCACACATACATACATGCACACGCATGCGGGCATGCACACACACACACACACGAAAGCTAACCCTACCTAGTACTACTCTGATCTACTCTGGGTAGAATGAAATCATTCCATGTTCCATAGTCCTTTTGGAGGATCTCCTTATGCTCTGTAGTGTCTAGCACATACTCTCTCTTTGCTGTCCTGTGCATTCCCAAGAGAAGGCTCAAAAACACAGTTAAGTTGATGGCCTTTCAGAAGACTGGTTTCTGTCTATTGCAAGACACTTCTGTGTCAGTAAGGTCTTTGCCACTATAACGAAACACCTGAGGCAATTAGCTTCTACAGAGGAAGCCTTATTTTGGTTCACAGTTATGGAAGCTCTACTACAAGATCCAGTGACCTCGCTGCTTTGGGCCTTTGGAGAGGGCAGAGCAGGAGTGAAAAGAAGACATGGCGGAGCAGGCTCTCATACCACGGCCAAGAAGAGAGAGAGGAGGGCTGGGCTGCTCAGTCTCTTTTGCGGGATATCCCCCAATGACCTGCCCTCCTAAAAGTTTCAGTACATCCTAATAGTACCGTCCTGTGGACCAGTCCTTCAGCAAGTACGCCCTTGGGGACATGCTACATCCAATGTCGTTGGGGTAGGTCCCTCCATTCCAATGGCCTGAACCCATAGCTTTTGGAGCCACTTATCCACCTTGCTCAGGGCACCCAGAGTGCCTGGCAGCTCATTTCTTTCCAGTCAGGCTGAACTCTTAGAAGCCATGTTCAATCCGAAGCTTTCCCAGATGGGCTGAGGTAGAAGCTGTGGACCTTACCATTGGTGACTTTGTTCCTTTCCCAACCCATTACACCAACCCTCACAACCCTCTGCAGTTTCTCCAAGGAAGCACTTTGTCCTTCACGGACGAAGATCAGCAAGGGTCAGTCAGTGCTCCCTTCCCTTGATTTCCGTTTTTCTTCCTCCTAATTGATAGCATTAGTTCCCTGAATACAAGGCCAGGGGCAGATGCTTAAACTCTACTATCAGGTTCTTAGCCACTTTTTTAGTGCTCTTTGATTTGTTTCCCCAGTGTTTTGTGTTTGTTTGTTTTTATTTTTTATTCTATTTGTTTATTTATTTGTTGAGACAGGGTTTCTCTGTGTAGTCCTGGTTGTCCTCATTCCATAGACCAGGCTGGCCTAGAACTCAGAGATCTACCTGCTCCCCACTCATTGCTGGGATTAAAGGCATGTACTACCACCACCCAGCACTTTTCCCCCAGTTTTTTAATGGGAAAGACAACATCTATTTGTCCATATCTCCTAGGTTTCCTGTGACTACCTAAGTGAAACAACAGACACAAATGTATTTTGCAAGGAAGTGCCTACACTCGTGGAGGATTAGGGGGTCCCTTAAGGATTAGAGAAAGCTCTCCAGCCACTTCTCCCTCCTCCTGGGGGAGCCCTTCCTGCAGCAGGTGTGGATGGATGGCCAAAGCCTGTTGTACTGATGCCAGGCTTTGAGAAGCCTCCAGGCAGGAGAAGCGACTGTCTGATTCCTCTGCAGTCGGGGAAGTATTAATAACGGAGGCAGGGAGGATTAGCCATATGCCACGTAATTCCTGTTAATCAGGATTGAGGGGAGCTTGTGCTTGTAAAGTAACAGATGAGCTGGGTGGCTTCCCCACAGGCCTGGCTGGGCTCACAGAGGGCCTGCTCAGCCCAGAGCTGTCAGGGCTGGCTCAGCTCACATGGCTGCCTGTTCTTCTGTCTGCCCTCGCCACTCTCCTCCTTTCTCCCGGCTCAGATGGTATTCCCTTTCCCGCCTTTATTACTGCCATTCTTACAGGTTCCTCCTTCAGGTCCCTCTGACTAAGTCTTTTCCATCTTACTCTAGTATCGACCTCTTTGGTAACCTTGTGTTCACCTTCCTGGACTTTTTTCTCCTTCCACCTTGTTCTTAACTTGGTTGGTTTGTTATGAGACAGGGTTTCCCAGTGTAGTCTAGCCTGACCTAGAATTCATTATGTAGCCTAAGCTGGCCTCAAATTTACAGCAATCCACTTGCCTCAGCTCCTCCCCTCCCCAGCTCCCACCCTCAGGTGGAATTACAGGTATGATCCTATGGCTGCCTTATATTGAACAATTTTTTTTATTCACTCATTCCCTCAAACACAAAGACTTCTACATACTTTTCTTTCTTTCCTGAGCAAAACAATGACCCCCACCCCCAGTTGCACCATGAAGGCTAAGCTTGAAGGTCTGAGGCAGTCCCTCCCAAGCCCTACTAAGACCAGCTTCTCCCAGTGTCATCCTCACATCCCCTGACCTCACATAAAATGCCAAATCAAAGCCTCCCTTAGAAATGTGTTTGGATCCCTAGTTCCATAGGACAGGTTACAGTTTGATGTTTCAGAATTTCTTTTCCGTTTCTCTGCCCTTCATATCCAATGCTGAACTCAGATTCAGCAAGCATAAGAGGAAAACTGTCCTGCTCCAAGGTCAAATGATGTTCTGCCCTCAGGCTGCAAGAGATTGTGACTCTCGCTTCTGCAGCATTCTGTGTCTAGCCTGGTCTGTGTATGTGCTTATGTGTATGCATGCATGTGTGTGTGTGTGTGTGTGCACATATGCAATTTCTGCCTGAGACAAATGTACACATGATTCTTCAGGATCTGTTCGTGAGGAGACTGGGGAGGGTACAAGTGGCTTTTCGTGGGATGTATGCTCCAGAGAGGATGGGAATGTGTGCATCTGTGCGTGGACATGTTTCTGACCAGTAATTTGGAGAAAGAGAAATGTCTAGAAAAGGATGTGCATAGGGCACATGAACGGAAGTGAGAGGGATCTTTTATGTGTGTGGTCCTTGAGTAGGGCGGATTTTGGAAAGAAACCAGAAGGGAAGCTCTTGTGCTTCCTAGAAGCCTGCAAGCTCTGTGCCAGGAAAACCCTTAAAATAGCCAGTTCTGACCGGTTACAGTGAGTCACACCTGTAATCTCAGCAACCGGGAGACTGAGGCAGTAGTGCTGTGCATTTGAGGCTATCTTGGGATACACAGTAAGTTCCAGATGGTAAGTGTGTGTGTGTGCATGCATGCATGTGTGTGTGTGTGCGCGTGTGTGCATATGTACACAACTACTGTTCAGAGTGTAGCTTCTTTCAGGAACCAGCCTATTTTTCAAGAAGCTCTTTAAATGACGAAGATAAAACTTTTTTGGCTTGCTAACCAATTTCTCCAACCTTAAGGTCACATGCACAGCAATCCTGTGGCTGGCAGCACCTTTCAGCTCTTGGCTTGTAGGAGCTGCTCCCTCTCCCTGGTTTCTTGGGGCAAAATCCAACTAAAGTGGCCCTGGGTGCCCCTAGTCCCTCTCCCTGTCCCAGACAGTGCACAAGAGAAAGGGAGGAAAGCAGAGAGGGCAATCTGGTTCTGCAAGTCTTTCCTTGAATTCCAGAACCCTAGCCTCCCTAAGTAGCCAACTATGTGGTCCAAACACTGTTGTAGCTGGTGGGAATGGGGATCCCCTTTCTGCTCTGGCCTCCAGTTACTCCAGCCTCACTGCTCCACCTTGTGGTCAATTCTAACTAGTACAATTCATTTTTTTTTCCTCTCCAGTCTCCTTGTCAACAAGCCCTCTTCAATGCCAAATGTTCCCTAAAAGCGCTTTGTCACTTGGTGTTCTATATACGGTGTCCTAGCATCACAGGAGCTTGAATTTGTAAGCAGAGATCCCACATGGAAATGAGCCCAGAGCTGAGCACGATGAGAAACAACAATACTAAAGGCTGTAGGTTAATATGTTTCTATGAAGAAGAAAGCCATATTCCAGACACTTCAACCAGGAACAAGGAAGACTGTAGTAAAACCCTAAGCTAGTCTTTTTGTGTGAGTTTTCTACCCTCTAAGAGGATGTACGTGGCAAAGAATGGAGCAGACTTGATTGCTTGCCTTGAAATCGGCTTGCTTTGCATCTAAGGACCCTGAGGGGATGTAGTAGTCTCCCCCTCCCACCCCACTCTACCTCTGCCCCAAAGAGCATACCAAGAGGAGGAACTTGTGTTGCTTGTCCAAGGACTGCTGAAGCTGAATTTAAAAGACCTGGTCTAGCTATGCTAACTTTGATGAGACATCTTGCTTTTCTCTAGAAGCTGCGCAGGCCTGGGAGGGATAGAGACAGAAGCAGAATTGTGAACACATGACTAGTCTGGACTACATAGGAAGACTCCCCAAAATAAGCTGTCTGTAGGCCTTGATCTCCATTCAACCAATATCTGCTATCACTTTTCTCATGTTAGTCAAGCAAGTGTATGCAGCTGGTTAGTTCTGACTTAGCTAGAAGGACGCTTTCCCTACCTGACCTGTGGCTCCAAGTTCTCTCTCTGTCTTCAAGGTGAACTCAAACTCTCCTCCCTCCATGAAGCCTTTTTTGTTTTTCCTGCCTGGTAATGTCCTCCTTGCCTTCTCTTTAAAGCTCTCCCTGGGACATCAATCCTGCCTCTCTTGGGGGTGCTATGGGTGCTGTATAGCTTGCCCATGATGCTCCTCTTCAGGTGTAAGTCTGTGGGGCCTATGTCTGTGTACCAAAGACCAGACTGCCATGGTAATTGCTAAGCAGGCCACTTACTGATGGGAGAGCAATGCCCCACCCCCTTTTCATAGTTCAACCTAAACATGATTTTCTCAGTGAGATCCCATGAATGCCTTCTACCACCCCTAGCTGGGGGCATGCCCTGTCAGAACCTTCTTCCTACAAGGATACTAATCATTCTTTTTGCTGCTGGTTTTTACCCACTTCTCTCCAAAATGATGGCTCCTTGAAGAAACAGACTGTGTCTTAGAACTCTACCTTGGGCTGAAGATAGAAGATTTGGTAGCTATTCACGGATCAACAGATATGTAAATGAATAAATGGGTAGATGTATGGAACTGTGAAAGGAGAGAATAGGTAAAGGTAAGAGTCTTTTTAGTTCTACAAAGATTTTTGTGTGTGTGTGATTACAGAACTCCATTTGTTTGTTTTATCTTGTTTGTTTGAGCCAGGGTCTCTCTCTTAACCATGTCTAGCTGACCTGGAACTCACTATGCAGCCCAAGCCGATGCCCCATTCTTCGAGATTCTCCTGCCTCAGCCTCCCAAGTGTTAGGATGACGTTATGAGCCACTGTTCCGACTTTATGCATTTTTGCAGCTATTTGGAAAAACAAGGTTGGGAGGGTCAAGCGGTGACTTTTTCTTCAGCTGACATCATGGCTATGCCTTGCTTCTGTGGGAGGTTTGCTCCTTGCCTGTTCTCTGGGCTAAGCCTGGCCCAGAATTTGGCAAGATCCCTGGGGCGTTTGTTTTTGTCACCCAAACCTGGTAGGAGGGTGGGTGGGAGGGAGGGGAACTGTTTTGGGAAAGAGTGTTGGGGAGTGTTTATGTGTGTGATGAGTCAGGGCCACGGGAGCTGGGAGCCTTCCTCCCTGCCTCTCTGTGGGGGTAGTTCTCACTGACGGGCAGAGGGTGGAGGATCACCAACTGTCTTTGGAAAGTTGGGGAAGTTTTCTTAGTCACAACTTCTACCAAGTCAGCTGGAGCTTTATGTAACCAGGACTTCGCTCTACAGATGAACAGGGGAGTGATGGCATCAGAATGGCTCCCAGACATTGTGTAACAGTTCTTACCTTCTCATCCCCTTCTAACAGCCAGTGTGGGGAGTTTTGCCTTGTCCTTTGAATATAGTGCTTGGGGGCGGGAGGGGTTAAAGACCACAGTTGTTTTATTATGACTAGAAAACAGTTTACATTATCTTAGTTCTACTGGAGTGGCCCCCAAATCAACACCAAATGAAATGGGGTGGGGGATGAAGGCCAAGTTAGTTCTGCAGAGCAATTGGGTTTGTATAGAGCCAATCTGCATATATGATCATCTTGCTACAGCTCCCTGCAGTACTCTTGGCAAATGCAGGCCATCTCTGCTCTCTCGTCTCCCTACTCTCTGGTCAGAAGAGGCATCCATCATTGGGTTTCCCATCTCTGATACTGAGTCAATTTTCCTATCACAATCTGAGTCTTCAGAAAAAGCTCCAGGCCTGATACTTTTGAGCACATGTGGGTACAAACAGATAAAGATGCTCATCCAGGGGAAGAACCATGGCAAAGGAGTGGTACCCAACCTATCAAGATGGAAGCTGGTGAAACCTGCACTGAGTTGGCTGGAAGAAACAACAAAGACCAGAAATCAGTGGAGCTCCTATAGTCCCAGGACCTCCTATAGAATCTCTGCAAATTTGTTTTCATTTGTAACAAGTTGGAACAAAAGGCTTAGCTCAAGCTTCAAGTACAATGAATTAGGGCCATATGTTGGGGGAGAGATAAAATATAGCATTGCTTTTGTTGGAGGTGGGCACTAACATGTACAGCCATTGGCTTGGTGAGCCCAGCTGTTTCCTGGAACAAGAAGCAATGGATACATTTGAGAATCTACCTGGAAAATGCAGATGGACTTCCTGGCAGGGAGGTTGACCATCTAAGCCCAGCAGCGTAGGAAGGAGAAAAGGCTTCTGGACCGAGCTAGAGTTAGGTCTTGCGTTAATGACTATATACTAAACAGGAGTAGGAGCTGAGCAGTGGCTAGAACAAAGGAGGAGCTCCAGGTCTGTGAACCTTCCAGTCTTTCCCCTTTCTCAGTGCCAGGGGGTTCCATAGGATCAGATATAGACCGCGTAAGTGAGGACCCCCAGATGCACTTGAGATTGAACAGGGCCATCCAAGCACGAGGTTAGCTAAGAAAAACAGTGATGGAGGATGTGGGTGAGGTTGGGCCTCACCAGGAAGGTTTTATTTTCATCTGCAGGATTCTGAGCCATGCTGGCACAGCTCGCAAACTGCTGGGAAATGGGGACAAGGGCGGTGGGGGCGGGAACAAAGCAAGGAAAGACACAAAGTCTTCCACAGCTTATGGTGCTGCTGCGTGACATACAACAGGGCCTTTCTGAGTAAAGGGAGAGAAAGGACAGAAGTTCCCTAGCACACCACCAGGTGCCAGGCAGGGACAGCACTGAGCTGACCACAGGCTGCAGCCTCAGGTAAAGATTTGTCTGCAGTGAGGTCTTTATTCAGGCCCCTGATTGCTTCTGGGCTTGTGTGAAGACCATGGTAGGCTCTGTTCCTTCCTAACCTTGCAGGCTGAGCTCTAAGCCTCCTTATGCCTCCTGTCGTCCCCCTGCCTTATCTACAGTGCTGAGACATTTCCTACTGCTTCTTTATTTAGGGTTTTGGAAAAAATCTCAATCGTGAGTCATCATGAGGCCAAAGCCCTCAAACCTCACCTGTGATCTGTGTCCACCATGACCTAGTCTTGTCTTGGATCTGTTCATGTCATTGCTTGCTTAAGGTAGAGGCTTCCTTTCTCAATCTATAGCTGTCCCCTGCCCCTAACCCCCAGACTTCAGACCCCCACAGACTGGGCCATAACGTCTCAGCTGGGTTGCGATAACTCCCACTGCCAGTGTCTAGGAGTGGAGGAGAACACAGAACAGGGAAATTGTGCCTGCAACTGCCAGAACCACATCGGGGGACTGAACACTGAGCTCCACCAGAGAGTCCTCTGTCCATGGGCAAAAGACAAAGAAGCTCCAGGGATGGTCTAGGCACTTCCTTGAAGGGCTATTTCCACTTCCTCGGGGAAGAAGGGTGGTAAAGGACTTAACTTTGGGAGGAGTCACTAGTCTTGGAGATGTTACCTGGACCATCACCCTTGTTTTGTGGCATACCACACGGTGAGCTCTCTATAAATGTTGGGCTCTTGCTTTCATGCATACCTAGCCTTTCTGGCTAATATTAACCACACCAGGCCCAGACAGTGCACCCAGCTGTGCTGGCCTTCTCTGTTCTGAACCAAGAGCAGCCTTTCCTCTGCTCAGCTCTGTTTTTATGCACATAAATGTCCTCCTACCTCCCGCACAGCCTCTCGTACTCCCCCATCTCAGGGCCTCACTGAAGCGCTGCCTCTTTTCTTGATAATTCCAACCCACACAGATCCCTGCCTATTTGTACTTCCAGCCAGTGCCTGGAAATTTAAGTTAGGTGGTAGAATTGCCGACTTCCAGAAGTGGACAAGTCCCCAGAAGGAACCCCAGTCAGTTGTTCTTAATCAACAATGGTTAAATAAATAGCAAAGCGATATTGTCAGGACATCCCGACGGCATGTGCATAGGCAACACCGGCCATCCCAACTCTCCTGATAAGGCTGCATGCTGCCTCAGAATCCTTCTCAACACAGTGTTCTTGCTCTAATCAGACAATACCAATCAATCCAGAGTGGCACTGCTATCTACCATCAAGACCATAGAGGAGTTATCTATGATTGAGTTGGCGGTAGCTCGAGCTCTTGGAGGTATAGGGACTTGCATTGGGCCCAAGGCACTGGGATAGCGATTTAATTTCTATCCAGTGAGCCTATACTATCCCTGGAGCCTCTTTGTCTTTTGTCTTTAATTGTCTTTTGATTGGTCTCCACTTGTTAGCTGTGCTTTCCCAATTAAAGTCGTAGTATTTGTGAAGGTAGGAACGCGCATCTCATATCGCTCTGGTATCTTCCTCAGCACTAAGCCCACTGCGAGGTAATTACTTGTTCCCTTGTTGATACACTGACTACTCCAGGTTTCCCCCAGATTTTCTAATCCATTTTTCAAACTTAGCTGTTGACACTGGAAAGTGTTCAGGCTCTGCTGATCAAATCTACCCTGGGCTCCCTGAGTTCGTTCTCTCTACCCACATACTGTGGTTCCTTGAAAGATGTGGTACATCCTGGTAATCAGGAGCCCAGAGAAGCCAGCTTGACCTGTGTACTGCCTGTCTGGGGGGGTCTTTGGGAGGCCATCCTTCCTGCAAAGCCACATTGTTACCATCAATTCAATTGTGACTTGTATGGGAAAAGTCACGAGGAGTGATTGGGTGCTCACCTCTTCTGGGAAGCTGTGGGCATGATGGAAGGCTTCTTGAAGGGGTTTTCTTGCTACAACTTAGATTTTTAAAAACCATTTCCTGTTTTAAAACATTATTATCTCATTTGTCTTAATACTGTCACACTCTTACACCCAGTTTCTTAACCTCTTGAGCTACCTATGCTTATACTAGGGTGGTACTCTATATCTGTGGGGTGTCCTGTGATGGCAGCGTGCTTAGCAGCATCTCTGGCATCCACCGTCACATGCTGGGCGTGGGCCACTTCCCACCTCTGCCAGTTTTTATTAGCTCATTTGATTGGTTGGTTCCTGAGACATGTAGTATAAGACAGTCTTGAACTCCTGATCCTCAACTTCCTGGGTGTGGAGATTACTAGTGTGCACACCACACCCAGCTATGCCTACTTCTTCCAGGTAGGAGGACCAAAAGGTGTTTCTCCGACATTGACAGATGTTCTCTGGAGCATTTAATCAATTGAGAATCACTGGTATCAGCCATGTCATAGGCTAACAATAGCCCCTGGCAGGACACACTCACTTCACTCTTGCTACCGGTTTTTCACCGAGTCTCTTGTTTAACCCCAGAACATCCCTGTGACACAGGCCCTATTAGTATCCATTTCACAGATACTTAGAAGATGCGCATTTAGAAGGAAGCCAGATCTAGGAAGAGTAAACATGCCTTTTAATGGGGAGTAAAAAGAGAGACAGACAAGAGTCACAAAGCCAGAGACTAGTCAAAAAAGGACTGAAGCCCAGATGTGTTCACTGGTAAGATCTAACTTATTCCCCTGACTTCTGTCTACACCTCCCGACACCATACCTGTAGATAGCTCTGGTCCTATACTGGACAAGTTCTCCCTGGACCTGGTAAATCTATCCATCTCTGCCTAGCTAGCGATGAAGGCCCCTAGGCCCTATAAAAAGAGATAATTCTTCTTCTTGAGCACATTTACACACAGACCAGGCACACATAATGTCATGGCTGCTCAAGCGGGGGGGTCTTTCCCTGACAGACTACTTAGGGGCAGGGAAGCTGGAACCTGGCTTGCCTTCCTTTGCAACACTACTCTAAGTACCACACACAAACAAGTCTCCCAATGGATTATCATTATATTTATTGTATTATTATTATTATTATTATTGTGTGTGTTGTGCATGTGTATACACGTATTTGGGTGTATGTAGGTGTGTCCATACATTCACATATGTGTGGAGGTCAGACATTAAGGAGTGTCTTCCTTAATCAGTCTCCATGTTATTGACAGAGTTAGGCTTCTTGCTGAACCTAAGCATTGTCTATCAGGATAGTCAAGCTGGCCCACTCAGCCCAAGGATCCCCTGTCTCTGCCTCTAGAGAACTAGTAATACAGGTGGGCTGCCACACCCACTCAGACCTTAATGGGTTATAGAGACCCAAACTCTAATCCTCATACTCGGGTGGCAAATGGTTTATGGATTGAGCCATCTTTCCTGTCCGTGTTTTGAGTGGAATGAAATGATTGGGTGGATGGATGACGGCTTCTTCAAGTAGCTAATGCCTAGCACCCAGTAGGCAGCAGGAGTCTCTGCAGATAATGAGCCATCAAAGCCCTTCTGTTGCAGAAGCACAGGGCCTCAGCAGAGGGCACAGGGTAAGGAGCAGTGCACATCTACTGGTTAGTCCCTGGGCTGGGACTTTCAAGCACTGCATAAACTGTTGTCTCAGGGTCTGCTTTGGTACCCATAAGTGCCCTCCGGACCCGATTTCTCATTCAGTCTTCTAAGAAAGTGTGTGTGCAGGTTTATGTCCTTGTGACCCAATGTGCACCATGCAGGTCTCCAAAGAGAAGTGGTGCGAGCGCTCCACAGCTGTGGGGTACTGAAAGTGGTGGCCATATGCTGGCTACGTTTCTGGGCTGTGGCACTAGGGTGCATAGATTGTCGCATCATACCAGGGTCATGGCCAAAGCATGAAGACATTCTAGAACCCTGAAGAATGCATCCGCAGCCTGCCCCCAGATTGTCACACTATCCATCAGAGCTTGCTTTTCCTGCCCCCTCTTCCAGGCTTAGGAAAACGACACTGATGAGCAGAGCGGCATCTGCCTGTCCACACAGCTAGATGACTTCTGCTTTGGTAGAGGTGAGGTAAGCAACAGAAGTTCAGTATAGCTACTGGCATTTCTTTTTTTAAAAAAAGTTAATTTATTTAATTTTTAGAAAACAATCTTTTCTCATTTTACATACCAATCCCAGTTCCCACTCCTTCCCTCTTCCCACTCCCTCCACCTCCCCCCCCACCTTCCTATCTACTCAGAGAGGGTAAGGTTTTCCATGGGGAATCAATAAAGTTTAGCACATGGCTTTGAGGCAGGACCAAGGCCCTCCCCACTATATCTAGGTTGAGCAAGGTATCCCTCCAAAGAGAATGGGCTCCAAAAAGCCAGTTCAAACAGTAGGGATAAATCCTGGTCCCATTGCCACTGGCCCCAGAAGCTGCCCCAGCCATAAAACTGTCACCTACATTCATAGGACCTAGTTTAGTCCTCTGCTCGCTCCCCCGCTATCAGTCCATAGTGAGTTCCCATTAGCTCAGGTAGCCACTGGCATTTCTTATGCTTCTGTCTACCACCATAGAAAAGCTTACCTAACCCAATTGAAAAATGGGGCACTGACCTGAACAGAGAATTTTCAACAGAAGAAGTTCAAATGGCCAAAAGACACTTAAGATCATGCTCAACCTCCTTAGCGATCAGGGAAATGCAAATCAAAAC